>NC_056726.1:1180113103-1180216694 GCF_019279795.1 Protopterus annectens | reverse complement strand
TTTTTTAAAAAATTTTAAACCTTTTTTTGTTATACGTTTATACTTATCCATGCCTGGACATATTAAATACATTTAAATCACTATTCTTTTCATTTAAGAACTAATTTTATACTATCAGTGGAGGCCAGGACTAAAGTCAGCTCTAAAAAATATATCCACGTATATTCAGCCAGTTCTGTAGCTGTGATCAGGTCACTACCATGTTTAGTTTTATATATCTGTTGTAATACCCTAGATTGGCTCCGATTTGTCAAAGTAATATGTTTAAATAACAAATTTATATTCCTCTTCTAATTTCTGACAGATGAGACTATATCCTATCCTTCAACCTTCAGTCTTCCACATATAAAATGACCTACATCATTCACAGTTAACAAGATATACAGCATTTTGTATGTTATTTGTAACAGAAGACCTAAATATAAATTCTTGTCCATTTATCTTGTGAATAAACTCACATTCTTTATTAATAAACTTATAAAAGCTATAATTGTAGCAGGGTTCTGTACTGTATCTCATGCCTACCATCTTCTTATTCTTTGTTTTAAGTTCTTTATAACATAATTTTTGTTTTGAAATTTTATTTATTTGGTAAAGCAATGGTTTATATCTCCAGATGAAACTCTCCTTAGCATGGAGAACATCAATATCTGTGCAGTAAAACATAGACTGGGAGCATTACTCTAGCTCCAACACCCTAGTCCAAAGGTTCCTAGAATTTATAAACTCAAATGCTATGGAACAACTTGTTACCACTCCCACAAGAGGGGAAAACATACTGGACCTGATCATCACCAACATGGGGACTCTATGCTCCAGACCAGAAGTGTATCCCTCACTGGTAAGATCAGACCATAAACTAATCTCACTGGATATTCACATCCCGACCCCACCCCCTGCCCAGAAAACCACAGTGAAAAACTTCTCTAAAACAAATTTCACACTCCTCAAAACCGAGGTGGAATCCTTCAAAGCCCCCGGACCTGTGGAAAATATGGCCCAGACCGCAGAATCCTTTATAAACGCATTCTATGAACACCTGCAGGAATGCATGGATCATGCGATCCCAGTAAAACCAAGACCCAATCCTCCAAAGGCAGACATCCAGTCTGGTGGACCCCAGCCATATACAATAGAAGGAGGAAGCTACTAAATGATAGAGCAAAATCCCAAAAAGGGAAGGCATCACTGATCAGTATTAGCAAAAAACTACGGGCGCTCATAAAATTGTCTAAGGCCAGCTTCGAGAGAAAAATTGCACAGGAGACTAAGGATAATCACAAGGCTTTCTTTAGTTATGTTAGGAACCTGGGTGGTAATTCCCAGATATGCTCAGAATTGGTCCAAAATGACAAAAAATATACCGAACTGCCAACATCCTAGCTGACAGGTTCAGCACAAACTTCTCCCCCACCTCCCCACCAAAATGGCAAATATCTATCCCAGCAGAGTGCTGCCCCCCTGCCATCTCAGATGCTCAGGTAAGAGCCGCCCTCTCCAAAGCAAAAATCACAGCATCAATGGGACCAGACGGTGTCCCGGGCTGCGTCCTACATGAACTCCAAGAAGAGCTAAACCCAAACATAAAACTACTGTTCAATCTCAGCCTTACTACAGGATATGTGCCCTAAGAGTGGCGTAGAGCAACAGTGGTCCCTCTCCATAAAGGTGGTGCCTCAGCGGATCCTGGAAACTATCGCCCCATAAGTCGGACTAGCTTGGTCTGCAAAGCTATGGAAAGGATCATCATAGACCTCATAAATAAAGATATTGGGGACCTACAGACACTGGATCTTACCCAGTTCGGCTTTAAGGGCAGATCCTGCCTCTTAAACCTGGTTGATTTCTTTGAAACGGTCACCAAGGCCATTGACGAGGGGAAGGTGGTCCACACAGCCTACCTGGACCTCGCAAAAGCCTTCGATACAATACCCCACTTGGGCATAATAGATAAGCTCACCAGCTTAAATATAAACCCCTATGTCACTAGATGGATTGCAAACTGGCTCAAGGACAGAACCCATATGATTAGAATTGCTGGAGCCATGTCAGACTCCAAACCGGTTACAAGTGGTGTCCCACAAGGCTCAGTCCTGGGACCTCTCTTGTTCAGTATATATGTCTCTGAGGTAAAGGCCAACATGGAAGGACTGTGGCTGACCAAGTTCGCAGATGACTGCAAACTGGGTGCCATAATCAACTCTCCAGCTGACACAGGCATCCTCCAAAAGGGCCTCATAGAACAGACAACTGCTGCCAGAGCCATGGCCTCAAGCTAAATGCCAAAAAGTGTATAGTCATCCCCTTTGGCAAAACAAATTACCACATAGGTGGTAATCCATTAAGCACAGAATAAGTAATTAGGGACCTGGGGACCCAAGTTGATCATTTGACAACCACATGGCCAAAGTGATTAGAAATACATTTTATATAGCCCACCTAATCATGAAGGGATTCACATCTAGAAAAGGGGAGGTCATCGTGCCTCTTTACTCATCCCTCATCAGGCCCATAATTGAGTACAATGCCCCTTTTGGGATGTACCATACCAGACACTTGCAGCAACTGGAAAGACCCCAAAAGTACCTCACCAATAGGATCAAAGGGCTCAAACAGATGCCATATGCTGCCTGGTTAAAGAAACTCCAGCTCTACTCAGTGTCATACCGCCTGTTCAGAGGTGATCTGTGCCTGACGTATAAAGCCATGTGCAACCCGGAATTAATGGACATGCTGCACCTCAGAAAATCCAAATCCCATTGAGCTACGCGCTCGAGAGACTTGAACCTCAGCACTGAAATAAATAGGACATGCTGGTGGGACAGATTCATAACCCAGTGGCTCCCTTCACTCTGGAATAAAATCCCAGTCCAGGTTAGGCAGAGTCCCACATTGACTCTCCAAGAGGAATCTTGATGAGTGGATGGGAGATCATAGGTTTACCCTGGCTATCACTTCTGTGTCACTGTTGGACAGAGGCACAGTATACGAACCTCAAAAAAAAGGCATAGCAAAATTAATTTAAAATGGGTGGTGAAAGCCAAACACACTCGGGCTAGGCTTATAAATGCCCTAGGGCAGATAGCCTAGTATGAACCTATGAATTATAAAAAAAAAAAAAGCTAATATCTATTTTGTTTTTTACAATTAACTAACACGTTTATATTTACATTATTCATATTTGCTGCTGTCTGCCTGTTATTCTTGTGCATTGTAACATATGTATTTTAGATGAAAAGAAAATACATGCATCTCGTGACTTTAAATCTTTATTTAAGCAGGCCAGTCTTGTGACTTTAAATCTTTACTCAACTATTTGTATTTGATTTTTATACACTAAAACTGTTGTGTACCTTTTGACTATGCTATTAGAATAGCAGATATATGCTCTACTTTACTGTACTACTGAAAACTGAATGGAAGTGTTAAGTATTTGAGAATAATTTGTCCAGACATCAGATACTACCATGTATATTTAACCATTTTCAAAACAGACATATTATAAAATATATTTTTTGTACAGATCAGCTGTAGTTTCCTGCTCTCTTTTAATGTGTGGAAGAAGTCCATTTCTGTCAGTTTAGCTAATGCTAATTTATTTTCCTTATCCTGCAACTGCTATTCAAGAGTTTCCTATAATGTTGCATGGTCTGATATTTTTCAGTAACCTTCTAACACTCCTATGCACTTTTGAAAATAAGTGTATGTATAACTTGTCTAAGCTTCCTAAACTCATTGTGTCTTTTTGTTACAAAAGAATGTAATAAACTTCTAAATGTACTAGAGGTTCTATCAGTAACTGATTTGACTCGCATGTGGTGTCAGAACAAACTGTTAAATATCTGAATATAATGGAAACCTGTTACACTTAGTTAATTCTTTATCATGAACAGATCGGCCTTCATGGTCTATTTTTTTTAGCAATATGATGCAATACTTTTTTATGGCATAATACACAAAATGCAGTTTTTGTTTAATCACACAGTAAACATTTGTCATACCCCACATGGTTTTCTTTTAGATACCAGTCAAATATTGCAATACATTTGCATAATGCCTATCAACTTTCCCTGATGAGGTGTTACATTTACTAATGTGCTGTGTATACCAACATTGCAATTTACTAAAGCTTGGTTTACTCCTGCATGAATTATGTCTAATAATATCCAAACTGTCTAATCTGCAAACTGTAATAGCATCCACACTAAAAATGTGACAGAAAAAAGTCTTGCCAGTTAGCAAGAAAACAGGTGTGATCAGGCTGTTATTGCAGATGGTTGGACATTTTTCAAAGTCACTTGAAAAGCTGGTGAAGCACAGCAGTCAGTGGACTGCTGTACAAAGTAGATATCCACCTTTTCTTGAAGAATTAATAACACTGCGACTTTCCTGGACTTCAGGTTCAATCTGGATTTAGACATCTAAAAAACTTTACTGCTATGAGCTGCATAAACTGGAATACTTCTGTTTAGAAATTACACATACATACAAATGTTAGTTACTGCAATTTGAAGTGACCCTCTGCAGGGCTTACCCACTCCCTCTGTTTGAATGCAGGCTAGCTTGCCATTGAAAAATTATACGGTGCTGCTTGCTGGCTGGATTCTGCTGAAATCAAAGTCTGGTTATATTTGCATTCACAGTCTGTTGCATACAGAAACTTGCAGAATATACACTGATGAGAGAATATACTTTGCAGCATCAACTTAGAGCAGTAACAAATAACTTTTTATAATAAACCAGATGGACTAACGTTGCAGCTTAAAGTACTGTTCCACTTTACTTCTCATATAGTACAGATGTCAGAGATACAACATTTACCTTGGGACAAATATGTCCCTACCAATACCCCTAACATAACTGGATTGATACAGATCTTTATATACAATTTTAGTCATGCACACACACATACATTTCCTCTTGGTATTATATTTTAGAGAATTGCTCATCCTGTAGAAATAATACTGATTGTTGCAGATGCTGAAGCAAACTGCTGACTTGATATTATGTTTCAGCTTTTCTGACAGTGTGAACATCCTGTTTTATGTCTTTAGTATTCTATTTGCATCTTTGTACAAGAACATATGTTCTTGTGCATAAGTGCAGAAAAACATGTTTAAGGAAACATATTGTAACAGTGTCATTCTTTTGTCCATTCTTTTTACATGCTGAAAAACATGTTTAAGGAAACACATTGTCACAGTGTTTTTAAAAGCAGATTTTGCATTTTTGCTCTTGCATACATCACATATTTAAGCAAGCTTTATTTTATACCTTATTTATGTTACATATTTATAACAGAATTACTTTCAACCTTAAAACCCTGCTGAGCATAATCTTACAAGTCTATACCTCTGGTGTGTTTGGAAAACTGCAGTTTCTGCATGAAACATATACAATCTTGAGTCATTTACATATACTCTAATTATTAGAATTGAACTGATCTGATTCTGGAACTTTACTTGTCTGTTCTTTATACAAGTATGTGAAGTTTCTTCGTATAGTATACACACATTACTAGAGCTGAACTGATCTAATTCTGAAACATTACTCGTCTCCCCTTTTTAGAAATATAACATAGGAGTTAAACTTGTCTTTAATGACACAATATCTATGAGGCACTCCTTTTCTTGCATGGGATCTGAACTTTTGAATTTAATGTAAATCTTGTATTGTGTAAATTAGCAAAACATTTAATAACCGTGAATGCTTTTTTGTCTGTCCATATCAAGATATTTGCAACACTTTATTAAAGATCTTAATGTCTGCTAAATAAAACAATAGCACAAAAAATTTTATTTCCCAGATATGTATCTGTAAACCCTTAATTATGTGAATAAACTTGACCTTCGTTTCCAGTATACACTATACATGTGCATCCAGAATGGTAAATGTGTACCATTACCTTTTTTTTCCTTATTGGTCACTCCCAGTACATCTGTTTGAGGAAAATGTGGTAAGCTGACTCCATGCATTTAGCAACTGAAATGGAATTAATTTTTATCTCTAATCCAAAAATCTGCATGTTCCACTCATAACAATTCTTTAACTTCTGTACATTTGCACAATCTACTGCATCCAAATTTTTACAAGTGTCATCTGTGTGCACTACTGTACATTCTGTAGCATTTTTTCATAGAACCTTGTTACTGAAGTCTAAAAGAACAAACAACTCTGATGCCACAGCCATACCTTTTACAATCTGAGCTGTTCACTGCTGCACTCTTTTACCCTTTAAATTCTTACAAAACTACACTCCGGTTTGCTAGTAGAGGTGTATCTGTTACTGAAATTGATATGTCTGTATAAATCAGTACATTTTATAATTTATTTTCCATAAACAAATATTGTTACATCTTTCAACCTTAACTAATGACAGTTAAATAATCTGGTTTGGTATTGGTCTGCCACACCCTCTATAGATAAGCCAAAATAGCACTGTCTTCAGCTATCATATGCACTTTATTTTGCCCTGAAACACTAGGAATAACATTGACTTGAGCAAAAGTATGCATGTTTTGCCATAAAGTCTGTTTTTTATTCATGTTTACTTTATTAAACTGATCAAAATCTGTACTCTAATCCTTCTTATTCCCCCCAAGTGCAATATTTGCACTGGCATCTGAAAACAAGAAACTAGAATTAATTACATTCTGAGCATCGTTATCTGAAATAATGTGAACTTGACACATTGCAAAATGTTTGCTTTCTGTTTTGTCAGGAAATCTTCATGTTGCATACACTGTTATCTGTATGTGCAACATTGCGACTTAACTCTGTATCTTGAATTACATGTGCTCTATTTACACTGATTTCTGAAGACTGTAGACAAAAATCTGTGTTAAGTATGAAACCATACTGATAGAAGCTGACTCATTCTGAGAATCATGAGACAAGTGTGCCTGTTGCAGTGTGCTTCTGTCATTTAACCTTTTTGCATCTAGAAGGATTAAAATTCCTGAACTAATATTTAAATGAACATTTCCAAAAACACTGTTTTACCCATTTTTTAAACTTTAAACGATACATTTACTGGTGTCTTTACTGTAGAAGTGCTGTTTGACATATTTATACAATTTACCTTTATTGATGTATTTAATCATTCCTGAAATTTACAGTCTGAATTAGAAAATATGAATCCTCACATAATTTTATGATTTGAAGTTACTTGAAGAATGTGTTCTGGCATCTTAAACTTTTAACTTTTTCTTGGCTGTGTGACATCACATTGGAAATGTTAAAGCCTGTTGTCTCCCTTGGAGAGGGTGAAGTGTGTTATTGTTCAGCAGATATGTTTTACACTGGTATTTTGAAAAGTTTGAAGTTCATTGAGACTTTTGTGAAGTTGAAGGCACACTGTTGAAGTTCTTACTGTGCTGCTCATTCAAGTTAGATTTTGCAATATACTGCTGCTATACTGATGAGGCTCTTCCTGAAGTAGTTTTCAAACTAACACTGGAGATTAGTAGTCTGTTATGTAAAATACACAGTTTGATTGCTGATAAGGTTCTATTGGGTTGTGGGACTTACCACTGATTAGGGTTGCAACAGTTGAAGTAACTCACCATTAAAAGAATTGCCATCACTGTAGAATACCAGAATGAGCTGGAAGTAACTGAAAACAAGTGGAATGAATACCTTTATCTGTTAATTACCAACAACTGTGTTGAACAGGTGCCACTCTAACCTTTATTGGTCAAATCCTTTTGCACTTTTCAGACTAAAGTCTGCACATGCTGTAGTTCACTTAAGTATGCTTTATTATGTACAGTGAAGGTAGATGCTTTATTATGTACAGTGAAGGTAGATGTCAACAACGTCAGAGTGTTGTTTTCAATAACAATGCAGATTAACTGAAAGAGTACTCTTCATTTATATTAAAAAAAAAAAATGAAATCGTCCTTTTCCTCCTCAATAGTATAATTAATATTCTGGAATGCTGGATATTGACATGCTTCTGCACTCATAACAGAGTGTCTGTACTGCCTTCTGAAGACTGCACTGCCATGACTTTCTGCATATGAGTCCAAACTAAACTAACTGTATCTGAAGTATTTCATAATACCAAACCCTGACCTACACACATCTTTAGCCTTGCTTCTCAAGCTTTGTAGCAGACAAACAAGATTGTCTTGTACTCAAATGTATAGCACATTCTTTTTTATCAGTATTCTTCACTAAAGGTTATTTTCAATAATTAAAAATGCATATGTAACCTGTGAAGCCTGGATTAATATAGCTGCATTTCTAGGACTTGCACAAAGAGAGCACTGTATTTTTGAACATCTAAAGATATCAGATCCAACAGCATCCTCTATCTTTCTTATTTATATAAGGTGTCCGCTCCTATACATAATTGAATGCAGACAGTAAAATGTTTGTTGACCATTCATATGTTTTTACAGTACTAATGTCATGAGTGTGTGTCGCTGTGCGTGGGTATTTAAGCATATGGAGTGTTGTCCTTTTTATGAATATGACATAATGGGCCATGGGTACCTCTGTTCATAATGGCTGCATCACAGTCCCTGTGTAAATTGTCATCATAACAATATTGTGTTTTCCATGGGAATGTTCTGCATGATAGACATGGTTTTCTTTTCTGTTGTGTTTCGTAATTAATCTTTACAGAGCATGGTACTGAAGGATGTTCAGAAATCCAAACATAATAAAGTGCATGTGTGAGGCCACTGCCCTAATCATCAGAATATGGTGACAATGAGGAGCCTGGACCTGCCCCTGCTTTAGCCATGCTACCTGCACCCTGGAGGACACATGCCCATATTCATGAGAGAGATGATTTTTGGGAGGAGATCAGGAAGGTCATTACTGTTCCAAACAAATGTGAGACATGATGGGGACTTCCTTGAGGAGAGACTATGCAAGATACATTCAGGATGATAACCAGTGAGATCATTCGGGAGTCTGATCCACATCAGGCTGGTCCATTCAGTCAGTAGGTATTGTCTGTTATCCACTTGTGTTATACTGCCAACATGGTGATTGCAATTTAATTCACTGGACTGGATATATATATATATATATATATATATATATATATATATATATATATATATATATATATATATATATGTATATATCTACTGTCACATATACATGCCATATGTCTCATGATGGTGTTATGTGCCATTTACTTTAGTTTAAATGTGTGAATGACACACATTGACATTACACTGTCCACGCATTGTGGCAATTAACCTGCGTATAGTGCTGCAACAGGCAGCCTATACACATTTGTCTTACTGGGACAACAAAGAGACAACACATATTGTCCATAGTCGTGTTACATGCCTTGGATGTCTGTTTTGCCACATCAGGTATGTGCAGTATACAGATGTCATTCCACACAGTTTTGCATGGCAGTTGGCATGATATCCCACTCTCATGATGTAGTGTGTCATGAGGTGACAATAACAATGCCATGTTGGATCAGATACAGGTGTATCCTATGTATGTGCAGTCCCCGTTATCTGACTGCATCAAAGAGAAAGGTACCATTAATCTGTACACAAGGCTACAGATTACATAGTTTTTCACAGCATATTACAACATGGCTGATGTATGTATCATTTCCACACCCATGATGTAGTGACACTGGTGTACACCTTCCATAAACAGTTATATGGAGAATGTTCGTATGTATGTGAGCATGTAGTCAGATACATACTGACACATATGTAGCTGTGCCAAGTGAGTACTCAGTGATGCAGTGAAAATGTGCTATAATGATGCTCACACTCCTCCATAGCAAGCAGTATGTTTGACAAACATATATGTTTCCTTATTTGACATGTATGTGACTGAAAATTTTAACTTGCTTTCCTATGCATGTTGATGCGTCATGATTGCAGATTACGATGTATGTGTGTTTTATACATGTTCAGTTCCTTGGACATCAGCAGTCCATCTGTCCATTTGACATACATTTCCATTTGTTTAAATGGATGTATGTGTGTCTTGTACAGTACCCTGTGTGCTTTACATGTGCATTTGCATTGTGTCACCTTATTGTGTTCTGTTTTAACACGATGTGGTCCCAAGGCTATCCACCTACCTCCCACTTTAATATATCCCTAATGTTTATTGCAGGTATGTTTGTGTTTGTCAAAACTGCTGCCCACTGCCAGTTATTAATTTAAGACTGGGAACATGTGCCAAATCTATGGGCATTTTACAATGGGGGACATGTGCACACAAGTTGCTGGCTAATGCTTGCAATAAGTCCTTGTTCTCATTGTACTTGGATGTGAAAAAAAACTACAGTGGATAACACACATGTGCACAACCAGGTATATCCAATATTTTGTCCTGTTAGAATTTGTAACATCTTATTACTAACATCTTATTACTTGCCATTGTGGTGTATGTATGTGTACTGACCTTGATTTCATGTACATTCCATTTATACTACTGACACATACCTACATATGTACACCTGTGTGCTGCCTTTGACATGGTATGTGTGTGTAACATGCACACATTTGGTTGTGTACACCCAATTATGTAGCAGCCTTTGCTGCCCTTCAGTAGTACTTCTGTCTGGCACTATGCTTGGTAGGTTGCCTTTCACATGCATCATCATAGGGTGGTTTACATCATAGGTTCAAACTAGGCCATCTGCCCTAGGGCATTTATAAGCCTAGCCAGAATGTGTTTGGCTTTCGCCACCCATTTTAAATTTAATTTTGCTATGCCCTTTTTCAAGGTTAGTATACTGTGCCTCTGTCTAACAGTGACACAGAAGTGATACCTGGGGTAAACATATGATCTCCCATCCACTCATCAAAATTCCTCTTGAAGAGAGTCAATGAGGGACTCTGCCTAACCTGGACTGGGATTTTATTCCAGAGTGAAGGGAGCCTCTGGGTTATGAATCTGTCCCACCAGCATGTCCTATTTATCTCAGTGCTGAGGTTCAAGTCTCTCGAGCGCGTAGCTCAATGGGATTTGGATTTTCTGAGGTGCAGCATGTCCATTAATTCCGGGTTGCACATGGCTTTATACGTCAGGCACAGATCGCCTCTGAGCAGGCGGTATGCCACTGAGTAGAGCTGGAGTTTCTTTAACTGGGCAGCATATGGCATCTGTTTGAGCCCTTTGATCCTCTTGGTGAGGTACTTTTGGGGTCTTTCCAGTTGCTGCAGGTGTCTGGTAAGGTACATCCCAAAAGGGGCATTATACTCAATTATGGGCCTGATGAGGGATGAGTAAAGAGGCACGATGACCTCCCCTGATCTAGATGTGAATCCCTTCATGATTAGGTGGGCTATATAAAATGTTTTTCTAACCATTTTGGCCACGTGGTTGTCAAATGAGAGATTGCTATCAACTTGGGTCCCCAGGTCCCTAATGACTTCTTCTGTACTTAATGGATTACCACCTATGTGGTAATTTGTGGGCACTTTGTTTTTGCCAAAGGGGATGACTATACACTTTTTGGCGTTTAGCTTGAGGCCATGGCTCTGGCACCAGTTGTCTGTTTCTATGAGGCCCTTTTGGAGGATGCTTGTGTTGGCTGGAGAGTTGATTATGGTGCCCAGTTTGCAGTCATCTGCGAACTTGGTCAGCCACAGTCCGTCCGTGTTGGCCTGTACCGCCGAGAAATATATACTGAACAAGAGAGGTCCCAGGACTGAGCCTTGTGGGACGCCACTTATAACTGGTTTGGAGTCTGACATGGCTCCAGCAATTCTAACCATGTGGGTTCTGTCCTTGAGCCAGTTTGCAACCCATCTAGTGACATAGGGGTTTATATTTAATCTGGTGAGCTTATCTATAATGCCAAGGTGGGGTATTGTATTGAAGGCTTTTGCAAGGTCCAGGTAGGCTGTGTGGACCACTTTCCCCTTGTCAATGGCCTTGGTGACTGTTTCAAAGAAATTGACCAGGTTTAAGAGGCAGGATATGCCCTTAACAAAGCCAAACTTGGTAGGATCCAGTATCTGTAGGTCCCCAATATATTTATTTATGAGGTCCATGATCCTTTCCATAGCTTTGCAGACCAAGCTAGTTAGGCTTATGGGGCGATAGTTTCCAGGATCCGTTGAGGCACTACCTTTGTGGAGAGGGACCACTGTTGCTGTACGCCACTCTTTGGGTACATATCCTGTAGTAAGGCTAAGATTGAACAGTAGTTTTATGTTTGGGTTTGGCTCTTCTTGGAGTTCATGTAGGATGCAGCCCAGGACACCATCTGGTCCCACTGATGCTGTATTTTTTTTGCTTTGGAGATGGCGGCTCTTACCTGAGCATCTGAGATGTCAGGGGGGCAGCACTCTGTTGGGATAGATATTTGCCCTTTTGGGGGGGGGAGTTTGCACTGAACCTGTCAGCTAGGTTGTTGGCAATGTCTGTGGGCTCGGTGTATTTTTTTGTCATTTTGGACTAATTCTGAGCAAATTCCCACCCAGGTTCCTAACCTAAAGAAAGCCTTGTGATTATCCTTAGTGTCCTGTGCAATTTTTCTCTTGAAGCTGGCCGATTTTATGAGTGCCTGTAGTTTTTTGCTAATACTGATCAGAGATGCCTTCCCTTTTTGGGATTTTGCTCCATCATGTAGTAGCTTCCTCCTCCTATTGTATAGTTTGTTTATGGCTGGGGTCCACCAGACAGGATGTCTGCCTTTGGAGGATTGGGTCTTGGTTTTATTTGGGATTGCATGATCCATGCATTCCAGAAGGTGTTCATAGACTGCGTTTATAAAGGATTCTGCGGTCTGGGCTGTATTTTCCGCAGGCCCGGGGCTTTGATTTTGCCTCTGTTTTGAGGCATGTGAAATTTGCTTTAGAGAAGTTTTTCACTGTGATTTTCTGGGCAGGGGGTGGGGTCAGGATGTGAATATCCAGTGAGATTAGTTTATTGTATAGTACCACCACACCAAATAGCTCTGAATTAATCACAGATGGTATTAGTCAAATAGTCTTTGTAAAAATGAATGGCAGAGCAGTTAAATAAAAAAATACTGAAATCCATGTAAGCTAATTGTAAAATAATGGGCAGGATTCACAAAGCCTCCGTGTAAGAGATACATGGCTTACACGGAGGCTGCAGTTAAACGGTGTGACATCAGCATGTCATGCATATGCATGAGGGCATGCTGAATCACACCTAAGGCTAACACGGTCCATGGAAGACTGTAGGGGGCATGTCTGTAGGCTGAGCCCTGCAAGCGGACACTCCCCTAGAAGAGTAAAATTGCCCAAAGTAAACACCCACGACAGAGGCCATGGAAATGTGAATAAACACAACACATGCCTCCACAGACCATGAACAGAAAATATATAGATGAACATGTTATATATTTTTTTTAATCATAAAGATGTTTGCCTGTGAGTGTGCTCGTTTGTGCGGGCGTGCCCTTAGCTTAGCCACAGTTAGCAGTCAGTGGAAAAGTATGTAAGAACTAAATCTGCAAAGTAAGCCAAGAAGCAATAGCGTAGCGGTAGAGACATCTGCTGAAGAGCAGGCATTCATGGTTCGAGCCCCCACAACATCAATTTTTATTTTTAGTAAAATAAGCACAAAACAAGTCCCTGACAAATATGTACACATATAAAATCATAGTTCATGTAAAATGTAATGAAATAGTCCATATATTTTGAAGAAATGTGAGATAACAAAACAATAAAAAATGCGATATGTTTAACAAGGTGAGTGCATCTGCCCGTAGCTGAGCAGTGGTTTAACATGCTGGAACTGTGTGCCCCTAGCTGAGCTCAGTGCAATATGTGTGCTAACAGCCAAATGAAGCGTAAACCAGCGTACCCCATTTGCTTGGAGCTGCGCACTGTGCCAACAAGCTAACTGACTGGCAACGTTTTGCAAGCTGTATCAAAACTGCCTTTACCCAGACACACCCCCCTAGCCTGTCTAGACAGTCATAAAAAATAAAAAGCAGTGGCCAGGTTCGAGCCCAGGATACTATGCACCATAGTCAAGGTACTGAACCACTAAGCCCATGACAGCAGTACCTAGAAATGCAGCAATGAATACAAAGTGGAGTATGACAAAGCAGGTTTTGTGAAGTTGATACAATTCCAAAATGGCCAATCACAAATATGTGCGGGAAAAATGGCATATATAAGCCCCATAGGTGGGAATACACAGCATAAACGATTGTAGAACTAACTTGCAGCCAGAATGTCAGGAGTAGGTGAGGGTAGTTGCTTTTGAGCACAGAGGTGGGGCATTGAGGAATCCAGATACATGGTCTGGTTCCTAGTCCACAATCATGAGGCCCAGCTCATGCAGGGCCAAGTCCTGTGGTGAGCATATAGGGCTGAGGCGTGGGACCGGTTGGCTCATGATCTCACCAGTGCCACAGGGATTCCAATGACTGGTGAGCAGGTCCATCACCACCATGCGGACCTGAAGAGATGCAAGCAGGACCAATTGAACCTTTGGATCCAGGAGGCCCGGCAAATGCCCAACGCCCCACTACTGAGTAAGTTACATGTAATTATGTATGTAAGAAATTAAACTAGCTGATATTATGGAGATGTGTATTCCAGTATTACTTCATCTATATTACAGCTGCAGGTGTCCGTTCTGCGAACCGCAGAGCCTATGGCGATAGGCTGGTGCGGTTGTGCCACCAGGCAGGTCAGTAATCCTCTCCCAGTAACTGTAAAGAAATATAAAAGTATGACAGTTAGCAAAAGAGTGCAGTGTAGTCACTAAGTAATAAAATGTGCAAGTAACAGTGTTTGCAAGTATTGCTTGATTACAAAAGTGTGTTGTAGTCTGTAATCCAAACAGAAAAATTAAAATGTCTGGAATAAAGATGCCCCACCTGTAATATAATAGTACACAACCTGCAGCAGGCTGAAAAGTACAGTTGCAGAAGATGAGCAAATCACATGTGTGAAATATACCCCTGTTGAAATACTGAAACATGACATAAGTGAGACTGCTGGAAAGGATTGTAATAACTAACATGTCAATAAAGCCTAGAAGTAAGGACCATCCTGAATACTAAAATGAAAACAAGTGAGAGACTGTGAGAGAGTTACGAATCCACCAATAAAGTAGTAATAACCCCTGAATAAAGTATACAGTACAGAATGAAATGAATGTGAGAAGCAGAACAAAACAGCAAAATGTGTACAAAGTGTTGCTGCAGCTGGAATGTGTATCCCAAAATCTGGATAGGTTGCTCTCAGTTTGCAATATGCAGATAGTATGATTGTCTGACATACCAAACATCCACAGTTGTCTATAGCTACATAAAGCAAATGTAGCAGGATGATGTAGCTGAACAAAGCCAGATATGAATGTGTAGGAAGAGCAATAAAATGTATATTGATGTAGCAGTAACAGTCCTATCACCAAATTGAAGTAGTTATCATATAGGAAACTGTAGTTAGAACAGTTGTGTGTATATATCTGCAGCTATAAGAAATGTACAGCATATGTATTGGTATTCGAAGGTGTTAATATTATTTTCTTCACCCCACACTATAACCACATATAACCCATTCCACATGAAAATGGTATGTGCAATCACAATTAACACCCCTGGACATTTGTCCTGTTGGGTCATAAATATTTGCATGTCAGTTGATGCATCTGCCCTGTTCATACATCCTAACCTGATGGCCTGTTGCCATCAATCAACCCTGCATGTTGTTGGACTGTGTATTGCTATTCAAATTATGCATGTGTTATGCTCGCTGTTCAATGGTGTGAATATCTGGGTGTTTGGTTAATGGGAATACTAATGCATGCTGTTACAACTAATTGCGAATGGTATTGTATGTTACTAACCCAAACTGTCATGACATAATGCAAAACATAGGACGACAGGGAAGGCGGGTTCCAGCGGACCCACCTCAGCTGGCAAGTGCACCTGGCACTAGTGCCCAGTCTGGACCCTCCTCTGGTAGCCCTGTGCCACCTGTGGGTGGAAGCTCTGCAGGGGATGTGGTTCGTCCCCCCTCTGCAACCGTGGCCAGAGGAGAATCACCACTCACCCTCTGTAGCATCCGGACTGTGGTGCATAGGGAGATCCGGGACTCTGTTCTTGGGCCCCTACGCCAACTTGAGGCACAGGTGGCACAACTTACGGGCATGCCTGTTGCCCGGCCTACACTGCCCCCAGCACAGCCCCGTCCTGGGCAGTGAAGGAACAGTGGCAACTGCCCATGGGTGGGGATATCAGTTCCACTGTTGTCATCTGTGGGCTCATGGGCTCTGGATATCCAAACATCTGTCCCCATCAATTGTGTAAACCCCCACATGTGTCATACACCGCCCCTGTATGCATCTTGTTTGTCTTGTCTGTTGACCTACCCAACCTACCTCCCTAGCTATACCGACTTCCTTCACCTGACATAACACTCACCTAAAAAAAAAAAAAAAAAAGGGCACTCTGTACCCACAAAAAAATTACACCCCATACATAGCTGCCCATTCCGCAGACATGTCAACTATCAATTACAATTGGCTGTACAACAAGTATTATTGTTGTCCTGACACCTCTCTCAGGGGTGAAAGGTTTCAAATGAAATGTCACACCAAATTACATACATATGCACAACTGTTGCTGATGAAGAAATGGGCAGCTACGGGCCTTACCTACATCCTTCCTGCAAATCCCAAGCTTGTTTCCCTACTGTCTTACCATCTTTGTGACCCCTTTTTTACCACTTTCCTGTCTCCCCATTTTCATTTCTTTCAAAGAAAATAGCGTGGGTGTGCACACGAGTAAGCACTTTTAAGCGGTTGTTAGTGGATGTGCATGGAGCTGAATGCCAGTGCACAATCTGGAGCTCCGCGCAAACCAGCGCTAACCCGGTTACAACTGCTTAAAAGTGCCTTAGTCACTCTGACAGGTCCTGTAGTCAGTTCAAAAGCAAAATAAAATCCCACTGTCAGTCCCGAACCCAGGACCTTGGAAACTGTAGTCTGCATGACCTACCACTAAGCCATGACTCTTATACAAGAACATTGTGCTAAAATAAATATATCATGTAATAGTAGGAATGAATGTAAAGGGAATATAGGATGTGTAGTACACAAAGCATGTCATTTATACTTCCTGACAAAACTAGTGGATTACCATAATAGTAGTGTGTGAACAGAAACAGCCATGCTTGTTGGTAGCTAGTAGGTAATAATGTCAGTTAATGTACATATATAAATGTATGTATGTATATATATATATATAATATATATATATATATATATAGTTGTAGGTGTCAGTGTGCATACACACTTAGTACAGGAAACAGGGGAGAGGAATGGAGAAATGTGAATCTACAACACAGCCTGAATCATGAGAGAGATACTAACCTATACACTCACAGGACAGTGTCCACAGCATGCCAGTATGGTCCCCGCCCTTACAATCTGAAAGGGCAACGCCTATCTCACATACCCTGTTATAGCACTGTCCTGAAATCACAGTGAGAACTGCAATCAGTACACAACTGGCTGCATGAAATTAGCAAATGCTGGCTTACAATTGGTGCAGAGGTCATCACATGGACTTATGCAGATACCTACAAAAGCATCCTGTACTCACACTCCACACATGCAATACGTTCATTGCACTGTCTGGAGGCAGACAGAGAGAAAAAAAAACACCAACAACAACACACGGTACACACACTGAGTCTAAGCTGTCAGCAGTGACAGTAGCAAGCCGTGCCAGCAGCAGCAGCAGGAAGCAGTAGTAGCTGTAACGCAACCACCTGCGACAAACACAGGTAATGTAAAGTAACAGGTTAATAGTCTGCATACTGTGAACCCCCCATATGTGTCATAGGTCTGCATCTATAGGTATGTCCATGTGATATGTTGTGTGCGTGTAGTTCCACCAAAAGGGGATGACTATACATTACATGTCATTCAGTGTTAGGCCATGATCCTGGCAGCAGTTTTCCGTTGCAGTGAGGCCTGTCTGTAGGATGTGTGTGTCAGCTGGTGTAATGACTATGGCGCTTAGTTAGCAGTCATCTGGGAACTTTGTCATCCACAACCCGCACATGTTCGCTTTTACATCTGAGAAATAAATGCCAAACAAGAGGGGTCCTAGGACAGAGGCCTGTGGGATACCACATGTGACTGGCATGGAGTCTGATATGGCTCCTACAATATCAATATTATGGATCCTGTATGTCAACCAGTGTGTAATCCATCATGTGACATATGTAGTAACATGTAAGCTAATGAGCTTGTCTATGATGCCTGAGTGGAGTACTGTGTTGAAGACCTTAGGCAAGTCCAGGTAGGCTGTATGGCTTGCGTTGCCCTCATCAATGGCTGTAGTGACTGTTTTGAAAGGTCAACCAGGTTCAAAAGGCAGGATCAGCCCATCACAAAGGCAAACTGGCCAGGAACAAGTGTCTGCAGGTACCCAATATCGCTGTATATGCGTCTCATACTGAATCATTCCATAGCTTTGCAGACCAGGCTGGTTAAGCTTATGGTGCGGTAGTTCCCAGGGTCAGTAGGGGTGCCTCCTTAGTGAAGTGGGACCACTGTTGCTGTATGCCAGTGTTCAGGTACATATCCTGTATTATGGCCAAGGTTAAATATCAGTCTTGTATGCGGTTGTATGTTCTCTTGGAATTCACGTAGCACACATCCAGGGATACCATCAAGTCACATTGATGCTGTGTGTTCTGCTTTGCTGTGGGCGGCCCTCACCTGGACATGTGAGATGATAGGGAGGTTACATTCAGCTGTGATAAGTATTTCTACTTGTAGGGGAGAAGGAGGGGGGATACGTGCACCGAACCGGTCTGCAAGAATGTTGCCAATATCTGTGTGTTCGGTGAATGTTAAGTAGGTGTGTATTAACTCAGAGCATATCTGAGGCGTTTGGTCCATATGTGTAACATAACTGAAGAAGGCCTTGTGGTTATCTATAGTGTTCGTGGCCATTTCCCTCCCAGAGTAGGCTGTGGATGTTGTTATGAGAGACCGTAGCTTATTACCAGTGCTGCCCACAGATGCCTTCCCTTAATGTGAATCTGCTCTGTCCTGCAGTATCCACCTTCTATTGTTATACAATCTGCCTTTGGCTGGGGTCCACTGGACAGGATGCCTAACCTTTGTGCATAGGGTCTGGGTTAGAAATGTGTGTGCATGTTCCATGCAATCTTTGGGATGTCCGTGGGAAGCATTCGCAAAGGGGTCAGCAGTGTGGGTTGTGGCTTTCACTGGCCCAGAGGGCTGCATGGATACCATCACAGTCCTAACAAGTGAATAACTGTCTAATCACATACATATCAAAGTAGTCTACTGTGCTGGTGGTGGGATATGTATATCCAGGCCGAGTAACTTGTGTCCAGATCACACTAGTGGATGGCGTTCCACATACAGTACCTTGGTATGAACCCCCAGAGTGAGGTTGTGCATTGGACCTGTCGCAGTGTGCTGACCGATGGGGCATGCTACTATGTTGTATGGAATGTGGCAGGTATTGTTGCACAGGTGTTGGCTGAGCACTGATATCTGTCCATGTACTTGTGTATCCACCAAGAGACACACACATGCTACATACGGGAGTAGTATTATATCACTACAGTTGAGTATCATGTATAGTATGTGTGCCATATATTGCTGACATAGTCTGCTGATATCCTGTTTGTGTTCTCTTCCAGGGACATGGTGCGTCAGCGTAATCCCGTCTACTCTGCAGCAGAAGATGAGGAGATGCACCAGAGCCTGGTGCGGGATTATGACATACTGTTTTCCCGCACCAGCCAGAATCAGCAGGAGAGGCCTGCACTGTGGCAAGACCTTGTCCGTAGGGTAAGTGACATTGGCACGCATAATAGGACATATGAGCAGGTACGACATCACTGCAGTGATTTAATCAGAAATGTCCGTCAGCGTGTGTCGGATATCCACAGGCAACAGGTTGCCACAGGAGGTAGGGTGGCCACACATCCCCCCCCCTCACCAGACTGGAGGGGCTACTCCTAAGTGTTGTGGCTCCAGCCCCAGAACAGCAACAGCAGTACACCTGCATCATGATGGAGGCTGGATCCACACAGCAGCACGACATGGAGCATGCAGGTAATATGCCATATGTACACCTCACTGTTCTGTACACTGTTATTTTATGCATGTGTAAGGTGTGTCCGTGGTATGTAGCTGTCAACATAGTATGTAATTGTGCAGATGTGATATTGGCAATATCAGCAGCTGACGTGTGAAAGGCAACTGGTGTACTACTGCACTGTATCATATGCAGTATCAATGGCACAGTTGTGCCCACTGACATTAATCTCCTCATTTCTGCAGATCCCTCTGGTGTTAAGGCAAGGCAGGCCATCCATGCTGGTGAGTGTGTTTTAACAATACCTATAATAGTCCTGATATTGCTAGTAATACTAGTGTAACTCAGTAGTGCTCTGTGTGTATACTGCGGGGTGTCCATGTGTGCCTGTGTCCACATGTGCCTGTGTCCATGTGTGCATGTGTCCATGAGTGCCTGTGTCCACGTGTGCAAGTGTGCCTGTGTCCACGTGTGCATAAGTGCATCACTGGTAACATTGTGTAGACACTGTAAACTGTGTTTCCTGTCTTCCTCCCACAGGTTCTGGTGCTGCTCTGGTGTCCTGCAGCAGAGAACCTGAATCTGGTGCCACAGGTACTGATAATGATGATATCTGTGTAATGGCACAGGAAGGTGTGTCAGGGTCTGCCATAGGTCAGCCAATTGACAGTACACAGCTGTCAACCCCATCATTGCGCACAGTCATCCTGCCAGAACATCCTATGTCACCATTGTCCATAGGTGATGGACAGGATACAGTGGGCATTGACCAGGGTAATGTGGTATCTGTGGCACATGCTTCCCCACACAGCAGCCATGGTCAGGGTCCTGCGATGGTACCACACAGACAGTTACCCATGGATTCTCGTGGGAGCATCCGTGGGCATACTGCCTCTGGCAGACGTGCCCAAAGAGGTCTGTCAACCTCAGCTATGTTTCGGGCTGTCATGCAGGCACAGTCGCATATGGAAAGGTACACCAGACAGGGTCTGAGGGAGCTGAGAGCATGTCACACAGCCATGACTGACAGTATGCGTGACATCGCGGATGCTATCCGTAATTTCATCTTTGTCATAGACAGACATTATGGGGACATATTACAGCAGTTCCACAACCACATGTCCATGAGCCAGGGCAATGGTGGGCGGTTGCGGCATCGACGTGGCCATATGCCAGCAACAGCTGGCAGTCGGGGTGGACAACAACAGGCCCACGGATGCCCCCGTAGTGCCAGCAGCAGCCCCAGCAATGCTGGGTCTGTGCTGTCATTGAAATGCCCCAGGAGACCACGTGCACGTGGCTCTGGACAGTCCCAACAGGGACCTGTCCAGTCAACACACTCCCGCTTCTGATGACAGTACCCAATCTGGCTTGCTACTGGATACGGTCCGTAGCACCCCTGCCAGGCACAGGTACCATGTCCGTGCCCACAGACACTGATCTGTATGACCTACTAGGTGCAGTCTGTGGCTGTCCACAAACTCCTGTATATGGCAGCCATGAGGTGGAACTGTGTGCGTGCATGCACACATGCGAAATGTTAACACCTAGGGCTACCACATACATGCACACACTGCACCAACAGTGCCCCACCCTGTACTGCTGTCCCTCACCAACACACATACACACACATGCCAATTGGTGGTATCAGTGTCAGACTCAGGCATACCTAATTCACACCCTGTGCATATGATGAAACTGTGCCACCTCCTGCAATCTCCAGCATCAGTGCAGGAACAGGTAAACACATTGCTGATGCACAGGGTGACTACATAGTGTATTAGTAGTATCATGTTGGTAACAGTACAGTGTGCTGATATGACTGTGTGTATATCCCAGCATGCCTGATGCAGTAACCGTATGACTGTCCTGAATTATCTACACCCATAGTGCATACCAAAGTGTAACAGCTGCACATTATTGCATACCGGTGGTAAGGATGTCAACAGATAGCCACATACATGGGTAGCACAAGGGGGAAGCTAATGCAAGTAGTGATACACAATGATGGATATGTACAGTAATGGTGGCAAGTTGCCCACAACGACTATGCAATGTGGATGTTTCTGCATGTTGATGTGTGCAGTACCAATGTAATCCAAATCACAATTAACTATGACATAATATCAGTTCTACCATGGACATCTGAGCTGTGCATTCTTGGGTACATGTTGATAGTGCCTAAATAATTGCACTGTTACCTACTGTTAGTGTTACTCCTTCTTTGTACAATGGACTACTTCCAGCCCTGCTTACTGTACCTTTGTTTGCATGCATGTTCGCTTGGGGTTCCCTGGAACACTGCTTCCACCTGCAATGCAGAGTTACAGTGCTTCTGTGGACTCCTAGTGACATCTGCATAGCATATTATACGTATGTCAAGTTTACACATGACAGAACATCACTGTCTGTCCTGTTTGCATGTACATTGCCTGTGACACATTGCACATGTCTTACCTGGCATTTACCCACGTGTGCAGTCATATATGCCAGTGCTATGAAATCAGTAGCAGTACACCCACACATACACACCTTCAGTATGTTGTTCCCCATTGGCCCTATGTGTTGGCAATCACCATGGCAATCACACTACTATGGTAGCATGTGCAAAGATAACCTGTGAATCACCTCTATGGTTCAGTTGTGGTTTATGTGAGTCATGTGGCAATGTCACAGCTGCCACATGTATGTAGTCAACCCTCACCAGGAACGTACAACATATGTGTGGGATGCCACCACATAGCCAATCTGGGGACTGAGCACTCTGAACCCAGTAATGCCATACCCTGTCAGGTGGCATGACATACTACAGTGACTACAATACCAGACAGACATAGACCCGCACTGACAGCAATCTGAACACACTGGGGCATGCTTGGAGACTCAGAATAGCATCCTGCCTGAGCATCACACACCTCCGCAGCTGGCACACAGGCATACGTTACATCGGAACAAAGCACATGCCACACATGGCACACTCATCCCATGTGCCACACACTCACAGCCTGTAGGGCTACACACCTGCTACAGATGTGTTGGGTATCTCTCTTGGCCGCTGCAGTGGGGTCCCGCTCAACAGGCTGTACATGGTGAAGGTCACAGTGATATACCTGTGGGGCACTATGGTCCACCACAAAACACATGCATACAGGTCAGAGGCATGGACACATATGACTCGGTCATTGAACATGCCACTATGGATGACCTGAGACATACCTCCCTGGACTACATGATAGGGAACATAGAAGGGATCTCTCAGCATGTGGCATGGGCCAGTATGAGCCTGATCTTGGTTGCCATCATACCCTCACCAGGTATGCTACCACTATATGTAGGAAGGGGTGATCTATGTCTACATTCTGCTCAATCTCCAATGTCATTCATAGGGTATCCACTGGCTGTCAACGTGTGCTTACATGCTAGGGAAGCCACAATGATTTGCGAGGGGCAGCTTGCATGTGACACCCATGGGCCATTGTATATTGGCGAAGCCCCTTGATACACACATAGTGCCTTATGCTGCAGGACACAGATTACATAGCCACCTCCATGGGTATCGCACAGGATAGGACACTAACAGTGATGCTACACAACACCAGCAGTGTACACCGCAAGATGCATGCACTGGACACTGTCCTCAGCACGGTGAACTGCAATGTCTGTGCAGTACCAGAGTCCTGATTGACTGCTCACAGTTGCAACCCATCACTGCCAGCTTATACCTCATACTATGCCTGTCATCCCCTACACATGTAACACACATGGACAGGGGGGTGGTATTCCAAGGCACCACAGATACACACACCTCCAGGTTGTTGGCACAGCACAAAGCATCAGGGCCTATTCATGTGCAGCTAACAGTGTGTCAGACTGACTTCTGGTTCATAGCCTGGCACACACAACCCTCCCATACACAGGAAACCCACCTATCCTCCATAACAACACTGGCAATATGACAGTCTCAAGAAATGTCTTTATATGGCTGGACTGCATCCAGCCAAACATTGTGCATGAGCATTACTGTAGCTACAACACACTAGTTGAAAGGTTCCCAGCATGTGGCCACTGAATTGCAGTGGAACAACA
The DNA here is from genome assembly GCF_019279795.1 of Protopterus annectens. Lineage (NCBI taxonomy): Eukaryota > Metazoa > Chordata > Ceratodontiformes > Protopteridae > Protopterus > Protopterus annectens. Next base: position 1,180,192,576 of record NC_056726.1, on the reverse strand, counting down.
TGTTACCACTCCCACAACAGGTGGGAACATGCAGCACCTGTACATCGACTACATGTAGACTATATGGCCCAGACCAGATGTGTATCCCCTGCTGTAGGTATTTTACCATATACACCCACACTGTATAGATGCATACCACGTGCGACCCCTGCACAGTAAGACACAGTCATATTGTTATGCATTGCAAATACCATTTATCCACTCGAGGCACGTGTCAGACATGGTAACTACTGCAGGTCACAGGTATTTATGTGTCACACACATACATCATGTGTGCATTGCCATTGCTGGTTTAGGCAATGGCATGCATTGTTATGCACAAAGACCCACACAAGGTCATAATGTGTGACAACCACACATGGCAGTTGTGGGTTTCCAAAACATACCTATCTGTACTCTGACAATGGTAATAGACCCAGTAGCGGAGCGCACTATTGGCATTACTGGCCAAGTAGCCCTGTTTGGCTCTGCTGATAGTGTGGTGACATCCCCTGTGTTTACTGGGGGAATATGCAGCATCTGGTGTATTGTAGTATTTTGCAAAAGGATCTGTTCTCTCACACTTGCAATTACACACACCCTACTACCCCTACACACACACACTTGCCATTTGCAGGATTCATACCCCTACCTAACTGTCACGACACGAGAGAGATGCATTAGCGAAGCGCACTATTCAGATTACTAGGAGGTTCCTCTTCTCTGGCTGTACTTATAGGGTGCTGACATCATCAGTGTTTGGAAAAGTTAATGTGCATCATGTAGAGTGATCTCCTGATTGCCAAAAAGAACATATTTTCCATACAGAATTGCACACACACAAACTGCCCACATCCAAACACACACACACACTTGCAGGTTTCAAACCCCTACCTAACTATGTTATGACACTTGAGAGAGACGCTTTAGCAGAGTGCGCTATTCGGATTACTGGGAGGTGTCCCTTCTCCAGCTGTATGTATAGGGTGCTGACATCATCAGTGTTTGGAAAGGGTAATGTGCATCATGTAGTGTGATCTCCTAATTGCAAAAAAGCGCATGTCGTTCATACAGAATTGCACACACACAAACTCCCCACATCCAAACACACACACTTGCCATTTGCAGGTTTCAAACTCCTACCTAACTATGTTATGACACGTGAGAGAGACGCATTAATAGAGTGCGCTATTTGAATTACTGGGAGGTTTTCCTTCTCCTGTTGTACCTATAGGGTGCTGACATCATCCATGCTTAAGGGAATGTGCATCCTGTAGAGTGCTTTCACAGTTGCCAAAAGGAACATCTCCCTCACACAGACTTGCACACACACTAACCCCCCCCTCCACACTCACTGGGCAGTTGCAGGATTCAAACCCCTACCTATCTATGTTATGACACTCGTGACAGACGCATTAGCAGAGCGTGATATTCAAATTACTGGGAGGTTTCCCTTCTCCTGCTGTACTTATAGGGTGCTGACATCATCCATGCTTAGATAGGGGAATGTGCATCCTGTAGAGTGCTTTCACAGTTGCCAAAAGGGACATCGCCCTCACACAGACTTGCACACACATTAACCCCCCTCCACACACACTGGCCAGTTGCAGGATTCAAACCCCTACCTACCTATGTTATGACACTCGTGACAGATGCATTAGCAGTGCACGCTATTTGAATTACTGGGGGGTTTCCCTTCTCCTGCTGAACTTAAAGGGGGCTGACATCATCCGTGCTTAGATAGGGGAATGTGCATCCTGTAGAGTGCTTTCACGATTGCCAAAAGGGACATCTCCCTCACACAGACTTGCACACACATCAACCCTGCTTACCACCCCCACACACATACACACACACACACACACACACACTGAGCATTTGCATGGTTCGAACTCCTACCTACTTATATTATGACACTTGAGGGAGACGCATTAGCAGATCACTCTAACCGAATTACTGGGCATCTGGTCTGCACCTGCAGTATTTATAGGGTGCTGACATCTTTATTTCTACAGAGGTATGTACATCTAGTACTACCTGTCAGGTGGGGGATAGCATATATATGCATTTGCAGCCACCTACGTCAGGGTCAGATATGCACATCGCACTGGCAGGTTATGTTCTATACCATGCTTCGTGACCACAGGACATGTAACACACAATGCAACCAGTCCAGAACACCACTCCCACATCCAGGACACAAACTTTGCTTCCCTGGGAACAGTGCCGGGATATGCAGGTGTTCACATACACCATTCCAGTTATTAACATCAGGTACAGGCATATTGTGTGTGAGAACTACTCAGGCCTCTACCACTTTACCCTACAGCCACTACAATTTGTGGGTCCATGTGCTATGGCAGAACCACTCACCACAGCCACATGGGGGAATACATATTGCACCTGTCCATCTGCAACATGGGCACTCACTGTTCCACACCAGAGGTAGACCACCATTGTTGATATCTGACCATACCCACCTTTCCCTGGACATCCATATCCCATCCCCACCCCCAGGCAAGGTTGTCACTGCAAACAAACTGTATTTATCACAAGCAGACTCTACACTTGTGAAGACTGGGGTGGACGACTTCAAAGGACCCATGCTGGGGACTATACTGGCCACTCTGCATAATCCTTGACAATTGCATTCTATGAGCATGTGTAAGGTTTGCATTGGTCATGCTATCCCACATATACCCATGACTGCTCCACAACAAGACACCTGTCAGGTGTACACCAGCCTTATATGAGCTGTCCAACAGACAGAGTGAGCTAATACATTGCAGAGCTGTAGCCCACAGAGGGAGGACATCTGTGAACAGTACCGGCACGACACTTCATTCCCACATAATCATCACAACACAGTGTTGACAGTGGAATTGTCCAGACAATGCAGATAGGGCTCCCCTCAGTCTGTTATTGACGGCCACTTACTGTTAGAGGTCCTCAGCAACCCTCTTCCAGCACACACCAACAACATGGCTGTGGCTTAGCACATTCAAACCCTGGGATCTCCACTGTGCCCCTGCATGACAGAGGCACAGCTCACTAGCCTCACACATTGCCTTATGTGACCTACTTTACAGTGGCACAGTAGCCTACTGTACTGGGGATGCAGATGCCAAGCACACTCTGGCTAAGCTGTCATTCCCTAGGGCAACAAGCCTAGTATTGACCTCTACACCCATATGTTCAATTGTCAGATGCACAATATTTGTTGTGCTGTTATACTGTTTGCAGGTCTTTATTGCCATAGCATTCCCTGTTCCTATGAACAACTTGTGTATCTGTAGAATATGTTTGTATATATGAGGGTGATCCACTATATCACTTATGTCTCTGTAGTCATTTACTGTGTGCACTGGGCAGATTGCTAAGTTGTGGTTGGTTCCTGGAATGACACGTACAAATACCAGATGTGTGGCCAACTGCTAAATGGAGATATGGCCTAAGTGTGTGAGCATGCCCAGTTCAGCCTTTCCATGGCATGTTGTCTGACATATGCCTCATTTATCAAAGTGTGCGAGCATGCCTAGCGTGCGCTTTCCATATGTTGAACTCTGAAGTCCACCACATATTTGGGTGTATGTGAACTTCAACAATATCTCACGTTTATGGTTGTGTGTTGGGTGTCATGTTGTGTACTAACTGGGCAACTGCTTCGTGTCTGCCACAACAGGGATTATACCGTGCCTGCAGGGATTGCATGGGATACTTTGCATACAGTTCTCAACATCCTTTCATAATGACCTAACACTGTAGTACCGTATAGTGTACTGGTTCAGTACTTTCACTGTGGTGGACAGTATCCTGGGCTTTAGTCCTATCACTGCTTGACATCTTCATAGTGAGCACAACAGACTGTGTAGGGGCCAGTTGTGCACATATGACCATGTTGCATTATGTTCAGATATGGACTACTTACACCAGGCTTGTCCAACATTGGTAGTGTATTCCACAACATAGGTGGACATTGGCAAACACTAGCAATGTTCCCTAGGCCATTTCTGATGCTAGTCAGAGTGTGTTTGTCCTTCGACACACATTATAACTGGAGTTTGCCATGACATTTGTCATGGTAAGTATACTGTGCCTCCGTCTACCTCTGACTTAACTGTGATACCCAGGGTTAACCTACCATCTCCCATCCACTCATTGGGATTCCTCTTGAGGGGTGTCGATAGGTGACTCTCTGGCTAACCTGTACTGGGAGTTCACTCAAGAGTGGGGGTGCCTTCTGTGTTGTGGATCATTCTGTACAGCTTGTCCTATGTATGTCAGTGCTGGGGTTCAGGTCTCTCATGTGCATAGCTCACTGCCATTCAGATTGTACAAGGTGCATCATGTTCATTGATTCCAGCTTGGACATGGCTTCATACATCAGGCATAGCTTGCCTCTGGCTGGGCAGTATGGCAGTGTGTGGAGCTGCAGTTTGTTTACTCAGGCAACACATGGCATCTGTTCATGCTCTTTGCTACACCTGGTGGGGTAGTGTTGTGGACTTTACAGTTGATGGAGGTGTCTGCTGAGGAATATCCCACAGGGGCTATTGTAGTCAATTGTGACGCTGATGAAGGATGACTGCAGAGCCACAGTGACCTCCCCTTATCTACATCTGACAACCTTCATGATTGGGTGGGTATATGGTATGTTTCTGTGAACACTACAGCCACATGTTTGTCCAGTGCAGGATATCTATCACCTTGTGTCTCCAGGTCTCTCATTACATGTTAGGTACGTAATGGGTTAACACCTGTGTGGTAATTTGTGGGCACTTACTGTATATCCACAGTGGTTGTCTATACACAGGTCTGCAATTAGCTTGCTGACATGGCTATGGCTCCAGTTGTCTGTTTTTAGGTGGCCCTTTTGTGGGTTGCTGGTGTCAGCTGGGGATCGGATATGGTGGGCTGTTTGTACTCCTCTGCATACATGTTCAGTCACAGTCCTTCCATGCTGGCCTGTACCTATGGGACATATATACGGAATGGGGGGGGGTCCTAGGACCAAGCCTTGTGGGATGCCAATCATATCTGCTTTGTAGTCTGACATGGATGCAGCATGTCTGACCATGTCAGTTCTGTCCTTGGTCTGATTTGCAACCCCTCTACTGACATAGGGGTATACATATAAGCTGGTGAACATATCCATACTGAACTCGTAGGGTATTGTCTGGAAGCATATGCACGGTCCAGCTACGCTGTGTGGACCACATTGCCCTCATCAATGACCTTAATGACTGTTTCAAATGGGTCAAACATGTTTAGGGGCAGGATCTGCAGTTATGACAGCCACACTATGTAGGGTCCGGTATCAGTAGGTCCACGATAGCTTTATGTCTGCGGTACATACTGATCCTTTCCATAGCTGTGCAGACCAAGCTTGTCAGGATCCTGGGGTGGTAGTTTGCAGTATCCATTCAGGCAACTCCTTTGTTGTGAAGGACCACTGTTGTTGTACACTGCTCTTTGGGTATATATCCTGTGGTAAGGCTGACATTGGGCAGTAGTGTGATTTGGCATTCCATTATTCTTGGAGTCCATGTTGGCCTCAGCCCAGCACACCATCACATACCTTTGCTGCTGTGTGTTTTGCTTTGCAGATGATGGCTGTTACTTCAGCATCTGCAATGTCAGGGGACCAGCAGTCTGCTGGGATAGATATTTTGCATTCTGGGGGGGGGGGGGTTTGCACTGCACCTGTCGGGTTGTATGTTGGCAATATGTGTGTGTGTTTGGTATGTTGTTTGTAATATCTGTGTGATTCGGAGCATATCTGTGGATTCCCAACATGGTTCCTACCATCAGTTAAGTAAGCCTTCTGATTATCCTTAGTGTCATGTACAATTTGTATCTTCATAGGTTCATGGGCTCATACTAGGCTATCCACCCTAGGGCATTAGTAAGCCAAGCCAGAGTGTGTGTGTCTTTCGCCGCCCCTTGCTATGTGACTATTATGGCCATTTATGATTTTCTTTACTGTGCCTCTGTCTGGACGTGACACAGTGAAGACCCCCAGTGTACATGTATGATCATCCATCCACTTGGCAATATTCCTGTTGAGGGGTGTCAGTGAGGGGCTCTGCCTAACATGGATTGGGATCCTGTTTCTGGGTGTGGGGAGCCTCTGGGTTATGTATCTGTCCCTCCAGAACATCCTATTTCATTATGTGTTGAGGCTGACATCTGTCACTCTCACAGCTTCAATGGCTTTGATTTCCTGTGGTGGAGCATGTCCATTACTCCTGTGTTGGACATGGCCTTGTACAACAGACATACAATGCCTCTGTGTAGGCAGTCTGTGACTGCATTCAGCTGGGGTGTCTACAGCCAGGCAGCATATGACATATATTTGACACCCTTTATCCTCTTGGTGGGGTACCTTTGAGGTCTTCTGAACCGCTGCAGGTGTCGGGTACGGTACATCCCATATGAGTCATTGTAATAGATTATGGGTCTGATAAGGGAACAGTACAGGGGCACCGTGACCTCTGTTGATGTAGATGTGAATCCTTTCATGATACGGTGTCCAGTATCGACAGTCTTCCTAGCCACATTGGCATTGTGAGTGTCACATGACAGGTTACTGTTGACTTGTGTCCCTAGGTCCCTGATTACTCCTTGCATACATAATGGTTTACCACCTGTGTGGTAATTTGTGAGTACCTTGTCTGGTAATTGGTGGGACATTCATACTGTCCACTGTCTTCAGGATGTCTGGGTGGGGTTCTTGTGTGTGAGAGTGTGGTCTGTCGCATGCTACAGACTGTACCGCAGTTTTGACTACACTTAGGTGCACATGGGTGGTCTCCGCTGCTTCGTGCATTGTCAGTTACCTGGCCATATGGGTGTCTGTGCTGCATATGGATACTCCCCCTCCTTTGATGTTTTGGTCCAGGTGTTGGGGCCATAACGCATGATAGGTGGTATAACCTGGTAGTGCTGGTGTGCTATCAGTAGGCTTGCAGCAGGCTTCTGTCACTGCACAGACATCGATGTTCTCCATACTGGGAAGTGCCTCAGGGGCATGCCTATTGCATTTTACACATCTGGCATTGGTCAACATTAGCCTTATGTTTCTTACCACTTATGTTTTCTAGGGTGGTGGGTTAGTCTTTTTGGCCTTGCCTACGTACGGCTCTATGGAGGTGGCAAAGGCCTTATCCAGTATCCAGATGCCCAGGGGTAACAGGTGCAAGCCATCCTTGGAACAGCAGCATGGCTTGTCATGCATGACATCTCAGGCAGACAGACATTAGACCCTCTTGGACTGACAGCTGTAACTGTGCCACCAGTTAAAGCTGATCATTCTGTGTTTGTACTGTGGCATTATTCTTGGTGAGGGTTGGATACTGCAAACGGCCAGTGTCATACCGGCCTGGGGTAGAGAGCTCATCCATGTCTCTTCATGTAGTCCAGGGAGGTACACCTCAGGTCATTCACACCAGCATGGACAACGAGTGAATCATATTTCTGCTTTCTTTGGGGTGACCTGCGTACTTGTGTTATGTGGCATACTGTGGCAGCCTACAGGCAGCTTAGTGTACCCTTTCCCTTGTTCAGTCTGGTGAGTGAGACAGCAGTATGTCTGCCTATACAGACACCTATTACAACTGTATCAGGCATGTTGTTTCTCCTTCTGGCCTGTGACTGTTTGGCACTCCAGCTTTGTGTAATATGTGTTGCATGTGCTATGTTTGGAGGTTGTGGTTGCTTGGGATCTGCTTTGAAGGCTTCTGTTGGTGTGGTGTGTTTGTAATTAGGGCCTCCGGGAATGTTTTTCTGTGTTTGTGTTTGGTTTACAGTTGTGAAAGGTCTATGTGGGACTGGGTTTGTAGTGTATGTGGTTACCTTCTCCTCTTGACTAGTTTTGACAGTACTGAGTTGGGAGAGCTCAGCCCCCGGTTTGGATACATGGTTGCATCTCTCACATATATTTGAATTTATTGGGGGGAGTTGTGGGTTGTCTGTGTACTTGAGCCAGGTATCACATTGCCTCTGGATTCACAGATTCTACTTGTAGTGGCTGGCCTTAGTGGATTGTATGTGTGGACATATTTTATTGCCATACTACTGATCAGTGTTTACTTCCCTTTTTATGTTTGCTCTATCATCTAGTAGCTTCCTCATTCTCTTGCATGGTTTGGTAATGGCTGGAGTCTAGCATGCCAGATGCCTGCGTGTATGGCATTGTGTCTTGTTGTTGTTTGTGATTGCATACTCCAAGCATTGTGATTGCATACTCCAAGCATTCCTGGCTGTGTTCATGGAATGCCTGTATAACATGTTCTGCGGTGTGTCCCATATTCCGCACTTGCACGGGGCCTTTCGTGGATTCCACATCGGTTTGGAGGGGTGCAACCTATGCTTTACACATGTTTTTCACTGTGGTTTTCTGTCCAGGGACTGTGGTCAGGATGTTTATATCCAGTGTAATTACTCTATGGTCTGGTCTTACCAGTGAGGGATGCACTTCTCATCTTGCCATCCAGTACACATGTTGCTGATTATCACATCCAGTATGCTTACACCTCTTGTGGGAGTGGTATGTTGTTCCTGGGCATTTTGGTTTATGGATTCTGGGAACTTTTCTCCTACTGTGCTGGTGCTAGTATAATGCTCCCAGTGTATGTCTGGGTATTTTCTGTCAAGCAATATAATGTGGTTTGGGGGGCTTGATATATTCATGTATTCCAACATAGGCCAGGTGCAGTTCCTGGTATTAGGACAGTAGTCTGCAGCAGGCTATATACTGGGAGGCGGTTTTAGCCATTGGTATTTGACCATGGCTAATCCATGTTGCTTCTTGTTGTGGTACCAACATGGGGGTGTGGTTATCCTTGACATTTATTGCTAGTCACCCTCCTTTTGTAGCTTGTTCCATGTTTTGCGGCTGTACAGCACAGTATGAGGTGTAACCTGGTAGTGGTAGGGTGCTGATGTGAGCCTTGACCCAGTTTTCTATTACAGAACTGATATCAACATTCTTCATACTGTGTGCATTTACACTGCACACATCTTGCTGTTTAGACATCTGGCATTGGGTAGCATTACAACTAGGTTCCTATCCCTTGTGGTACCTATGAAGGTGGGTTTGTGTTTTGAGACTTACCTATTCAGGGCATGCTGTGAGTACTGACAGCCTTTGCCAGTATCCATGGGGCCTGGACTGATTGGTGCACACCACCCCTAGCAGGTGGTGCATCATGTCATGTTCCACATGTCTTCCCAGGCTGAAACACATTGGCTCCCCTTTGACTAACTGCATTACTTCAGCCAGTTATTGCAATTGATCATCCCATCATCATTTTGTGGCTTCATGCTTGTTGAGGGTGGATGTTAGTCAGGGTCCTCAGGTGTGCATATAGTACATGGTGTTACATTACTTAACACATGGCATTCATGCCTCAGGTGGTGCTGCAGGTCTGCCTCTGTCGGATGCACATATTACACTCCCTGTATATGTTTGTGAGCAGGTCATGTCATTTTAGGAATCCCTGTTATTATTTGAGCGAGTCAGAGGGGGTATCATTCCCAGGGTTCCTACTGAGCCAGTGTATGTGCTATGCATTGCCTCTGCCAAGGCCAGGGCATACTGGGCATGCCTCCTTCTGCCTATTGGGGCAGGCTCAGGTTGTTCCTCCTCCGAGTCACTCTCTGCCTGTGATGGCCTTGGCAATGGTGGGGGGCTGTTTGGCCCGGCCCTATGCTGGTCCTGCTGCAGCTGTTTTCGCAAGATCATATTATGTAGCATAGCACATACGATGACAATTAGGGTACATGTAGTTGGTGTGTACTGCAAGGCTCCACCAGATGTGTCCGGACACCGGAACCGTGACTTGAGCAGCCCAAACACACGCTCTATTACATTACGTGTTTTGCATGTGCCTCATTATGGCGCTCCTGTTCAGGTGTGTGTGCGTTTCTGATGGGTGTCATCAGCCACAGCTCCAGTGCATAACCTGCATCTCCCCCAGGTGTCCGTGTGGGATGTCCCCATTGGCAAATGTCTGGTACAGCTGTGTCAAATGCCAGCTGTGGGAATCATGGTAGCTCCCAGGGCAGCCAGCACACACATTCATTATTATGCCCTGGGCATCACACATGACCTGGAAGTTGATGGAGGGGAAGCCCTTGCGGTTAATGTAGGCCCTACCCTGCTCACCGGCTGGTGCTTTGATGCGTATTCCGCTATTTGCTGGAAGAGATGCATATTGCTGGCCAATACCTCACGGGCATTGGGGAAATATACATGATCACCGACATGTGCTGACATGGCATCCAGGAACTGGTGCAGTACCCTGGAGGCTGATGCCTGTGATATCCCCATCATATCACCAGTTGGTCTTTGGAAGGTACCTGTTGCTAGTATTCTTAGGCCAACACATACCTTGGTTTCCACTGGGATGTGTTCCCCTCTGTTGGTTCTGTGTGTGAGGTGTGGCCTGCACAGCTCAACTATTTGTTGCAGGAGCTCTTTGTCCACTCTATAGCACTCTACTATCTCCAGCTCATGTAACCCGTGCTAGCTGACCCTGGGCCTGTACACTCTGGGTTGTCTGGCACCATCTGCATTGACATCACCCTCAGCAAGTCGCCTATGTCTCCTTATGACAGCTATGGCAGCCCCTAGCATTTCTGCTCTGAGTTCAGCTTTTTCAGTTTTCACTTCTAATAGCTTACTCCTGTCTTGCAGTGTCTCTTGAGAGAAACATCCTGCACTGCTGCTTGCAGAGTTTTAAGTGCTTGGCTGAGCTACTATTCTGCCTGTGTAATTGCCTGCTTCTAATTGTTTTCACCTGCTAGCTCCAGCAGTATTCCCTGCTAGCTTCCTACTAATTCTGTTGCTTCCTTTTTCCTTTCTGTTTCCTCAGGGGGGAGCAGCATGCATACCAGCAGAAACATGCTCACAGTGGCTTGCACGCGTGCACACATGCTTACACGGTTCCGAATCTGCTTATTCGGGTTAAAACGCACGCACACCAGTGCAAACAGTGTTAAACATCTACCAACACGCTCCCACATGCTCTGTCTGCCTTACACGCGCACACTGCACTACTCGCGCTTCATGGCCCGCACACGTGCGCATGCACGCCCAGCAAGAAACTTTGGTGTAAGTAACGGTGTACACCTTCCATTTCTTGACTTTCCCATGCTTATCTTGTGGCACTCCTCTTTTCCTGATCTGTGTCTGTCATCTGTCATGTTACACTGACCTCCAATGAACTGCATTTCTTTTTACCATTCCCCCCTGTGATGTCACCTATCTCCTACTCTATTCCTCCCCCTTATGTATCTCTTACACTACTCAGACTGTGCTCATTTGCTATGTGTCTGTGGGATTCAGTATCCTAACCCTCATTTTCATGAGATTGCCTACTAATGCTTAGTTACATGTCTTAGACTCAGCTTCCCCCCTTAGCAACCACTACACGGTGGCCATGTTGTTTTTGGTCTGCTGGTCCCTGCATTGTCATTCCATGTATTGCATAAAACCCACATTTGTGGGTTTATAACCTTCGGTTTTATGTTTTATACAGCACAGCCTGTTTGCGCGGGGCTGCGCTGCGTTTAAACATTGGCGATCGCCGAAAAAAAAATTATATTTTTATAATTTTTGCATCTGGTTACCTTGCCAATGGCCACATATTTGGCCATTGGCATGCTGCCTGACACATATGCACCCTTTATTTGGAGCTGACATGGCTCCGTTGTGATTTTTCAGAAACGTACTCAGTTGTCAACTGAGTACATTTCTGCAGCTAAAAACGTCTCTTACACGGGCTGGTTTCTGCTTCGTGGATCACTAATATACCTCATTTGCATACCTTTCGGCTGCACATGAGGTATTTAGCATATCCACGCCCAGTCCGTGTAAGAGACGTTTTAGCTGGTCTCTTACACGGAGTTTCGGGCTGTTCCTGGATCGCGAGGCTTGCATGGAGTGTTACACGTCTCTTACACTCTGTGCAAGCCTTCGTGAATCCTGCCCAATGTCTATTTATGTAGTATAAATGCATAGTTATACAAATCACAAATATAATACTAAGTGTTTTATAACTGCATTTTGCTAACAGATGATTAAAGGAAAAATGCTAAAAGGGTAAAATGTGAGCTCAGACCTTCTTAGACTAGATGAATAGTTACAGGAAATGTTGGAAAGATAAGATAAACAAGACTGTTTGCCAGACAAGTAGCTTGAGTTTTTTCTAAAGCATTATTGTTATTAAAACATAATTGTTAAAATGTTTACAGGAAACACTAATTGGTAATTATAATAAAATGTCACAATTGTGCATAGATGTCACTGATAATCTGTTTGCAAGTAAAAGTAAATGTTAAAAGAAAAAAAGAAAAAAAAAACTCAAGTTACATCAAGTATAGCCAGCAGATGGGCCATAATATACGTACAGTTCAAATCAATTATGCAGAAAGGTATAAATACTTACTAGTGGCAGTAAACAGCAAATGCTTATAGTTTAATATCCTAATAAAACAAATGTATAACCAAAGTGACGGGCTGACATATATTCTATTCTCACAGCATAAAGTAGATAAACAATACTGCAATGGAGAGGTACTTTCTAAGTTTTCCACTGACTGTATAAGCAGTACTGCTCAAGGGTCTGAAACTGAGCTACAGGAAAAAAAAATATTTCATTCCTTCTTGATAATACTCTTTTAGGGGAGAAGGAAAAAGCAGGTATTGGTGCATAAGAAACAATGGTAAACAGATTAAACCTAACAGGATAATATATTTTACAAGTTGTTAAAAGCTATCATAATAGTTATTATTGTATTGTTTAGTATTAAATTGTATTTGCAACATGTTAAACTGCAAGGCTATACAAGAGATGGTTTAAAAAAACATGAGATGGTTTAAAATTGCTTTATTAAAGCTATACAAGAGAGAATAAAGATATGCAAAATGCATAAATGTTTCTAATAGCAAGAATGGTCACTGTTTTTGGCAAAACAATGTTGGTATAAAAAGCATGAATGTTTCTAATTGCTGAATATGTAGTTTAAAATAGAATGTATGTTTTGGTGCCAATTCCACTAGCTATTTCTAAAGAGACATAAACATTTTCCAAGATGTTGCTTAATATTAATGTTGTTACATTTGTAAGATAAGACTAAATGTACTTTACAGTCTTTGTATGTACAAATGCAGAAAAATTCAGTACAAATGATAGTCTTTGTATCTACAAATACAAAATAATTCAGTAGAACCATGTTTAAAAAAATGGGTCCAGGATAGCTACTAGATTGAAATACATGAGTTAGAGTAAACAGTCTGTGTAAATAAGTTCAAAAGTAATTTGTCAAGTTGTAATATCACTGTTTTTTCCCCAGTTAGAGGAAATTATATTAAAATATTGTATTCATACAGCTAATGGACTAATATGTACATAGCATTCTTTAGTGTATAAATCATGTTTTTTTAATCCTTAAGTATTAAATACACTGAAATAAATTGCATTCAAATATCTAAGCCCAGTTCAGTACTTTACCAAGGTGTTAATGGGCAGTTCAGAAATATAACTACAATGTTATATTTAAAATGACTTTGAAACTGTATATTTTCAGCAGTGTATAAATGTTTGCAGTGGCACATAGGTTTTGTATCTTATAGATACTAATCTATTTCTAATCGTTTGATATTAATAAAAGTAAATAGTTAATTCAACAGTTGCAAAGAGTTCTAAATCATAAATGAAATTATGTGATTGCAAAATAATAAATTAAGCAAGTTAAAAAATAAAATTAAAGCAGACACAGCTCATAACTGTTAAAATTTTCACAGAATGGTCTGTAAAAGAAAAAGTTGTTAGATGCATTCAGTTTTAGTAGTAATACTTGATATAATTGTATTGACTATGTAAAATTGCATTTTGATTTGTTGTATCAAAAGAAAACTAAAGGTTTTGTTTCTTAATGTGTTTTCTATATAATGTGATAAAATTACATAGTATAAAGTGTTTTGAGTACATTAAAATAAAAAGAGGGGATTGTAAGATTATGCTCAACAGGGTTTTAAGGTTGAAAGTAATTCTGTTACAAATATGCAACATAAATAAGGTATAAAATAAAGCATGCTTAAATGCAGAAACAGAGTTTAGTAATATGTGATCAGCATCCATACTAAATGACTGTGACTTGAAAAATAAGGAACTTGCTGAATGGACATTTTCCTTACAGACTTAAAAACAGGATGTATGCAAGAGCAAAAATGCAAAATCTGCTTTTAAAGAACACTGTGACAATGTGTTTCCTTAAAAAAACATGTTTTTCTGCATATAAAAAGAATGGACAACAGGATGTCACTGTTACAATATGTTTCCTTAAAAAACATGTTTTTCTGCACTTGTGCACAAGAACAGATGTTCTTATACAATGATGCAAATAGAATACTAAAGACAGACAGGATGTTTACACTGATAGAAAAGCTGAAAAATAATATCAAGTCAGCAGGTTGCATCAGCATTTGCAACAATCGGTATTGTTTCTACAGGATGAGCAATTCTCCAAAATAGAATACCAAGAGGAAATGTATGTGTGTGCATGACTAAAATTGTATATAAAGATCTGTATTAATCCAGTTATGTTAGGGGTATTGGTAGGGACACATTTGTCCCGAGGTAAATGTTCTATCTCTCACATCTGTACTATATGAGAAGTAAAGTGGAACAGTACTTTAAGCTGCAATGTTAGTCCATCTGGTTTATTATAAAACTGTATTTGTTGCTGCCCTAAGATGATGTGCAAAGTATATTCTCTCATCAGTGTATATTCTGCAAGTTTCTGTATGCAACAGACTGTGAATGGAAATATAACCAGACTTTGATTTCAGCAGAATCCAGCCAGCAAGACTGAGTGTCTTAAGAAGACTTCAGATCCATCACAGTAAGCAGCACCATATAATTTTTCAAGACTTGCGTAGCTGTTATCAGATTACAGGCCAGCTGAGTGAGCTGAATTAAAGACCGTACAGTATGCCATAAAGCAGTATGGTAAAGATCAGTTTAATATTCTCAATGAAAGTTTTATGCAGTTACAGTTCTAAGTATTTATCCAGGAAAATTGTAAACAGCAATGATAAATCCTTGCAGCATTCAGTAGTACTGAAATAATTAAATGACCTCAGCTGAAGGAGTGTCTATGTTAAGACAGAGGGTGGTCATTTATATACTATTATGACCTG
The DNA here is from genome assembly GCF_019279795.1 of Protopterus annectens. Taxonomy (NCBI): domain Eukaryota; kingdom Metazoa; phylum Chordata; order Ceratodontiformes; family Protopteridae; genus Protopterus; species Protopterus annectens. The sequence continues at coordinate 1,180,177,389 of NC_056726.1, read as the reverse complement.
AGGGTTACAGAGTAAATGTAGAAAATTCAAGAGTTAAGATGAATACATTGTCAGATTACTACTTTAGTTTCAATTGAGGTTATGACAGGGAAAAACATTGCCACTAAGGTGTCCATTTGATTTAATAATGAATTTACAGCCTTTCCATTTTACTATAGTACATTATCACTTCAGTTAAAGACTTGTTAGAATTTATTTATAAGCTAGTGTGTGACTATAGATCAGCACACTGATTGGAGAATGAACCTTCTTCAGCAGTGTGTTAATCTACAGATAATGCCCACTTGTTAGAAAAATATGTATTAATATATTAATATATATGTTTAGTGCTTATTAAGAAGTAAGAAGGGATTAATGCATTTTATTCTATTAATGTTATGACAAGAAAAAATGAATTCATATGAAACTGCAAGAAGCTTTGAAAACTGCAGTGTGCCTTTTGCAAGTTGGCCTCTGACCCCAGCAGCTGCTAGCTCAGCAAGAATTAATGTTTATGCTTTTCATAAGTGATTATCTGCTGGGTCAGGAAATTAAATGTGTAAAATAATGAGAATCTTCTGCTCTTTCCTGCTTGAACAATTGGCCTTGTATATGTTCCTAGATAACGCACCAGCTGCAAGGAAGAAGTGATACATGAAACAAAGAGTTGGTTAGAGAAATGTATTGAGAACTGTATCTGCTATTATGCTCGAATTAGCTTAAGAACCTTGAGTGGCAACTTTCATAAAAATATATTATAACTAACCAGGTGGCTAGCAAGGCCACGTTGTTTACCAAAAACTTTTTTTTAAGCAAAATGTAGTATCAGCACCTTAGATGAATAGAATATTGTAAGCTAAAGTGATGTAAAATGAGTTGTGACTGACCACGTCAGTCTGGTAGGCAATGGCTAACAAGAAAGACTATAAAAATTGTGTACTTCCTGTTTCATTGAGACAAATTCTGCACTTGTACGTTTTTTGCCTCCTGGTGTACACTAGTAAAGAACCTGAACCTCCTGTGTACTGATCTTTTTATTACAGTATTTTTCATTTAACACCACTGAAAAACAAGTCCAACACCTTATATAGTATATTAATCTGCTGTGGATGTCAGACTGAAAATAACCTAACAGCTGCCATTATTTTACTCTCACTAAGCAAGGTCTCTGCTGTTTAGGGAGTGTAAAATTAAAAAAAAAAATTGTGTGTGTGTGTGTATATGTGTGCATTCGAGTGAGAGCGAGATCAAGCTAACCATTATTTTACACTCGCTAAGCAGGACACATTTGCTGTTTAAAGTGTGAAAACTAAATGAAACCGAGACAAATGTGAACGTATGCATGCTTACATGCACAAAAGTAAGGTGTGTGTGTGAGTGAGAGAGTGAAGAGTGGAAGTGATTGAGCACTGACAGCAGCAGCAGCAGCAGTTAGGAGTTAAGAGGTTTGCATACCTCTTGACCTTTTAGCTCAAGATGTCTGGATTAATCTTAAAATAAAGGGGAATAAGAGCTCAAAGTAGGAACATATTTTTAATCTCGCTGTTATAAAAATCACAAAGTTACTTGAATAATAGGACTTGTGTTAGCATGCATTTTCTGAAGTGAAAGTGTATATGTATGAGAGAGAGAGAGAGTGATCAAAAAACCAGTGGCAGCAGTAGTAAAGAAGTTTGCATACTACCTTTTAACTCAAGAAATATGAATAAAGCCTGAAATAAAAGGGAATAGGAACATATATTAAATGTTCGTACAAAACTACAAAGTAGCTTAATAACTGTTTGTGTTAACATGAATGTTCTGAAGGAAATAAATTCTAAAAATCAAATGTAGGTCATTATTTAGTAACTTCAATCCCCAATGACTGGCAACAAACCACACATTTTAGGAGTAAGAGACCAAAAAAAAATAAAAATATCTAGATATTTTTTTAAATGATATATTTTGGATGTAAAATGCTTCCTCCAGTACCATTTACATATACTGCAGCATCTAGGAGTAGGAATTATTTTACATCAAAAATATACAAAAAATAATATAGCAATAAAAAATAAACAAGTAACACACAATGGGAGGAATTCAATAAACCTTTCACTATATTTTACCGTGCGCTCATCACTGTGCTATGCGGACATGGGCTTAGCAAGTTTTAGATTCAGTAAACTCAGGGTAGGGGAGCACAATCATGTGTACTTGCACATAAATACAGAAACTTTCATGGAATGCAAATTTCAGAATAAGTAGCTGAAATGTATGCTTATTAAACAAAGCAAGACTATTGAGCCATCCAACAACTTAAAATGAAACTGTGTGGACTCCGTGTACATGTTGGCAATGTACGTGGAAAATTTCTGCATACAGGAGTCTATACAAAATTAAGGGCAAGTAAAAGTCCAGAAATATTGAAAGAACTGACCTTAACACACATCACACATATTAAGACCTAAGTATACAATACACTAATGGACTGAGAAAATCAGTCTCCCAAATAAAATGTAACTTTAAATGTCTTGACAAATGTACCTGTGGTCCACCACCCCCAACTGAATAATAAACATATACATAATGTATGCTTTTAAAACTCTGAAAGTGATGAAACCAAGTATTATAATGTACTGTAAGCATAATGTGTTCTGTACCATGTATATAACCAAAGTAATATCCTGCCTTGTGTTTAAAACATTGTGCTCCCGTGCAGTTGCCCTGCTTACACGGCTACTAACCATATAGAATCCTGGCTGTCAGCTTGGTCATTGTGCAAATAAGGCCAAAAATCAGTAGAGTTATTGAATCACAAAAAAAAAAAAAAAAAAAAAAAAAAACAGTAACCCTGTAGGGATGTTCACTTCATGTAGGGATCTACACGGTGTTTGTTTCCAAAGGATGTCAACCATGATAGTTGACATCGGAGGGGGGGGGGTGTCGGCTTCCTTTTTTTTTTTCCTCTTCTTCTTCTACCTCTTAACATATCTGCATGTTGGTAAGTGCACCAACAGGAAATGGAGCAATAAAAGGCTTGTTATATAACTATTCCTGTGGCAGCACCTGTATATGTAGGCCTACAGTGTTGATGGTCCTGGGTTCGAGTATAAAATGTACAAGCTTATCTGCACATTTATGTTCTCTGTTCTCAAGCTAATTATATATTTTTCTTATTCGTACCTTATTTATGTGAAGTTACATGAAGCTGCACAAACATGTGTATAATGCACTACTGAGCACACAAGCAGGTTTTTAAATTATGCCAATTATAGCCTAAGCAGGTGAACTGCCTCTTAATTAGCCAATCCCACATGTTGGACTTAATCAAAAAATAGATAAAGCATCCTTGTAGCATAAATTCTTATTTTTCCTCAATACTGCAATACCATTGGAGTACAGATTTGGAAATTTTAACTGGAATAATGTTAGGGGCTGTTGTAGCTATTCCACATCTGCATGTGCTAGAGGCTGACACCAGGGCTGCTGAAAATAGGCCTGGACAAGAAGAAGAGTGTTCAGGCCCAGGTTAACTTCCAACATGCTACATGAACTGGAGATTGTAGAGTGCTACAGGGTGGACAGGGACACATTATAAGAACTCTGAGCTCTGCCAGAGCTTCAGAGCCAGAGCCAAAGCCAACCAAGGCGATCCCATCCCAGTGGAAACTAAGGTATGTGAAGCCCTTAGAATATTAGCTACAGGTACATTTCAAAGACCAACCGGGGACATAATGGGTGTGTCACAGACATCAGCTTCCAGGATACTCCACCATTTCCTGAATGCTATTCTCATACATGCCAGTGAGCACATATATGTTTCCCTTTCTTCTGAGGATAGAGCCAGCAATATACAACATGTCTACCATGTAGCACACTACCCTGAGGTTCTGAGTGCCATAGCTTACACATGTTCCTATTAAGCACCACCTGGTGAGCAGGGTAGAATCTACATTAACCGCAAGGGATTCTCCTCCCTCAACTGTCAAGTTGTGTGCAATGTCCAAGGGATTATCATGAATGTGTGTGTTGGCAACCCAGACAGCTATCATGACTCCCATATCTAGCACACATCACAGCTGTATCAGATGTTTTTGGGGGGATATCCCACAGGGCCATTTACTGGGGGATGCTGGCTATGCCCTGGAAATGTAGATGACACCCAGTGCACACACAGCCATAGATGAATGCCATAATGAGGCAAACGCACAAAGTAGAAACATCATAGAGCATGTGTTTGGGCTTCTGAAGTCATGATTCCGGTGCCTAGATTTATCGAGTGGAGCCTTGCAGTATAATTCACGCACATGTACACAAATATTCAGTCTGTGCTATGGTCTACAATCTGATCCTACAGAAACAGCTGTAGCAGGATCAGCAAGGGGAAGGGATGCACATCTCCCACCAATGCCTCAGTCACCACAGTCGCAGACTGACTTGGAGGAGAAACGCCCTGCTGCTGTCCCTGAAGTCAGATGTAGGCATGCTCAATTTGCCCTTGTTTTGGCTAAGAGGCCATGCATAGCACATTCCTGACCAGCTAGGGACCTAATGTCTTCCTCTGTCTCACATACATAGAGTAAAATTGATGCCAAGCAACTCACACCACCTTTACCTCCCCATGTATTGGAAGTGTACTGCTTTCATTAGACAGAGTCAGCCCTGAACTAAAGGTGTGTCAACTGCTGCATTTGCAAGGTAAGCCCTGAACCTAGTGTGTCTTTTTTAATATTATGGCATGTCCTTGTATTTCCTAACATTGTACAGTAAGCACACAAATTGTGGTGATTTATACAGATTGTTAACTTAACGTGATAACAGACTTTTTTTTACTTCTATTTGTCCATTAATAATTAATAGGCATGAGGTATGAAAGATTCTCATAGTCATATGTCTGAAGAATACTGATGTTCCATGCATGGCCTCAAATTAGCAATATACCTTTTTACTGGTAACTCATTAATGACAGAAGTTAGAAAGTGAGGCCACACATTGCAGTTTCTGACTTCAGACTTATTTCTGTCATCACAGTAATTGCACTTTGTTCTCCTACCTTCCAAAAAGATCAGTGTACCCTTGTACCTATCATAATGGTTACTCAGCTTTGCTATCTCCAAAACTACAGTATATGCATGTTTATACAGCAGTTAATATACTCACACATTTTAATGACCATATACAGTTCATGGTCTGATAGAAGTGTACATACTTATGTAGTTGGTTGTGTGACAAATTACCCCAGTTCTGTGATGGCATGCTGATTAAGTATTAAAGAGTACTAAGTCAGGCATACTGTTTGATGAAGCTGTATTGGTGTGAATTTTCTAATCCTGACAGAACTAGACATTTTAGAAGTGTACTATGAAATGGTAGTGTGCTTTTACTGACTTTGGTTATGTATCCCATACTATTAATATTTATCCTCTCTGTATTATTTTAATTCCAAATTTGTGAATTGTGCTGCATGTAGGGAACATTTTGGCAAGGCTTAGCAAGTTTTCGTGAAGTGCTGTATTGCAGAAACAGAAAGTGTATAAAAGTTTGTCAGACTGCTGACAACAGAAAGGTGATACATTCTATTGTTGGTGTTAGTAATTGTAAAAGAGGCAAACACTCATGCATGTACACTTAGTTAACCACAGCATAAATCTGATGCTTCTTGCATTACATTTTATATATATATATATATATATATATATATATATATATATATATATATATATACACATACACACACACACACATATGATATGGTCTTATTACACTAAATTTCCAAGATCCTTTGGCTGACCTATGAGTACACGTGGAAACACTGCCAATTGAGGGCACAATATAACTATATGTACATATATTTACAGTCCAACCAATTTTCTCAAAACCAACAACCACACCAACAATCACTACAACCCTGTGGTCACCTTAATGTTTAAACACATATATCAACCACAATACAAGGTGTAATGGTGAGTGCTTCCTCATGGACAGGGCCATTTGGTATTGGTCACAGGTGTGTTCTGCCCAACTCAGAGAGCCAAATATGCTCAATAAGGGTACATGTTTTCTTACACAGCAAGGCTTATAAACAGTATACCTCTTTTAGGTTAGTAGCCTCTGATGACACTAAGAAGTGATGTGTCATGCAGGCCTCCCAAGCTGTTATTCCCCACATGATCTGCTAATGTCATCTACTATAACATCACCTGCAGTCTTGTTAAAGTCATACTTGTGCCACAACATATTTGTTAAATGCTCTTATGTAGCCTGTAAACCTAGGTAGGTAGGGGTTCTATTCTCACTGCAGTCAACTTTTTGTGTGCCACCATAAGTGGAAGTTTGTATCCCAGACAGACTTCTCATCTGGCATGGTATTGCAGTGTTTTTGTGCTTGCACAAACATCAATTTGTAGCAGGCCTGCAACCTGTTGTCCCCACATGGTCTGCTGATGTCATCTACTATAAGATCCCTGCAGTCATGTTAAAATCAGACTTGTGCTATGCCGTGTGTGTTAAGTACTGTGTTCTGTAGTCTGTAAATGTAGATAGGGGTTCTATTCTCACTGCAATCAACTTGGTGGGGAGAGGTTTTGTGAGTCTCAGAGGTACTTCTTGCAATTAGTGTTTTACAGCAGTCTATGCCACACTGGTTTATACACATGTATCAGTATGTGCAGCTGTGGATTTTACCTATGTATGAAAAGTTTTATTACATTTTTTATGCTGATATGATTAATTTTGGAAACTAGTGTGCTGCTCTTCACTCTGTTGCCTATTTGATGTCATGAAAAAAAACTGTCAATTTTTTAATTCTGTTTGTTGTGTTGCACACACTACACACTGGATTCACACTGCATGACTGCAATTCACTTCAGCTATTGATAAGTAAACATGACACATAATGTGTGACAAACTAACCTCCACCCTTCTGCAGAGACTGTACAGTGGGACTATATATTTGCAGATAACTGTTTCTCGTCTCATGATGAGCTTTATCAGTCTTTGTGTCTTAGCTGCCCTGCTCTTGTTTGCATGCAGACATCTTGACTCTTTGTGGTTAAAGATTCAGAAACAATGTAATTACAATTGCCCAAAGATATGTAGCAGACCAGATCATTTACAGATCAGCATAGCATTGCAAATGTCAGTAAAACTATGCAGTAATGGCACATGTTATCTCTCCACAATGGAAATATAGATCCCACCTTGGATACAAATCCTAATGTACACTCCATTTGTTAGTCATGCACAGATAGCACAATATAACATACAGCCATCCTTTTCCTATTCTCAACACAGATGCCTGTATCATAACTCACATTACAAGCTGTCAGTATCCCTCCTTCTGCTAGCCTAGCTTTCATGTTTTTATTGACTTAGTGTAGATATCCCTGTACTACAACATCAATGAAGTACTGTCATAGGCTGAGGTACTCACCAGAAAACTACCAAAACAGCTGAGCCATCCAAAACACAAGCATGGTACACACAACAGTAAACCCAAAGTACACAATAGACATAACAAAGGGAGCACCATTGTTTCACCCATGATATTCTTAGGGCAATCTTTTGCCATTGCAAAGGTTGTCCTCCCAGTTGATTAGGATTAGACCTGCACCACTCTCCAGATTAAAGAAGGATAAGGTTAGGATCGGCATTGTTGCACAAGCCATTGTCACATCACACACGTGATCAAGTATCAACAAGTCTCACTATGAATCCATGATAGTTGGTGTTGATATGCATGTGATCTGTAGTAAATATATGGACACATTCATGACTGAGTTCTATAAATGTGTCCTATGCATGTATGCCCCTATGTTTGACCAGCATCATAAGGTCGCCTAGTATGACACACAATATAAAGAACAAATGATCTTCTGAAATTGGTGATGTGTGTCTGGTGCCATTATAAGGGGCTCCAGCTCCTGTCAGTGTAGGATAACATTATGGATAGACCATGCTGCTTTGCAAGACATGGACCTCAACTGACAGCCCTATACTTTGTTTTGCTGGCTAAGGCACTTGCCTCCACAGAATTCCTTTATTAGGCTAGGTCACAAAAAACAATTTCTCATGTGAAAATATGTAATGTCAAACAAGTAATTCTCATGTTGCTAAACTGGAGGAATCATCAGAAATAGCACTATTTGTTTGCATTTTTCCCCAAATGAGGTCAGGGATGTTTGCACACTCTGTGCTTCAAGGCTGTAGTAAATTTACTGTCCTTGCAAGGCCGCAATGCCTTCCACACATTCAGACTGCAATCTGAAGTTGTGGGTAATACAGGAGGTGGCTTATCACACCTCAGTGAGGTTAATTCTTCTTTGCAGGGGTAAGACAATATCAGGCTATGGAGTTACTAAGAAACCCCATAATGTGATCACATGTTATATGTTCCCTTCCATTAACAAGAAAGGCCACACAGCCTATGCATATAACAAAATAACCTACTCACTGATGATTTCAACTATAGCTACATTGACTCTAACACTTACTTGAGGACAAAAACACTTGCAAAATAATGCGTCGTCTTTGGCAACTCATATGGCATGGACCTAGGAGTGTATCATCCCCGAATGTCTCTAACTTTGTAGATTTAGTCCTCTTAATAGCACTGACCAATACAACTCCTCGTGTGTAGTACCTGCACTCTGTCAAGGAAAACATGAATTATTTCTTTTAGAATTTGCAACAGGTACACAATTAAATAATTTGAGCTCATCTGTACATAGATATTCAAAGGTAAATACACCATCCTAAGGGATGGCATAATCCTTTTCCAAAGTCAAGGGTCCCCAGAGCAGACTGATAACTATACCTTGATGCTCTGTACAAACATCTACACAAATGTACAGACATTGACAAACCGGATAGGATCAAAGAAAGGTCATCAATGCAATGTTAATCATGCTTATGGATGTGTGACAAAGCTGATGTCTACAAATACAAAAGTTTAATTCACAAACTGGAAGATGAATATCCTCAGCCTAAACTAGACAATAAGATACCTTGAAAAATGATCCCATAGCAACTATGAGAATTATGTAAAAACCATAGCCAAGGATGACCATAAGGTTTTCCACTACTAAATCTGCCGCATCAAAGGTATAACTCATGTGCAGAATGATTTGTGGATGGTACTACCCACAGTAGATATGTCTAAGTTGATAAGCCACTAGCATACATGTTTGGATGAAAAGTATCCCCCCAGCCATCCACAAGCTTAACACAACACGTATTCAATATTGGCTACAACCTCCCCCTACAACCAGCAAGTAATCACTGCTCTCTCCAAGACTAATAACACAGTCTCCATGGGACCAGTTGTCATTCTGATGTGTTGTTAATATTCTTAACTAGCAAAATACTGCATTAGGCACCCTATTCAATCACATTCTGAGTCCTACCTTTATCCCCACAGATTTGAAATCGAGACCCATTTCCCCTCATACAAAGGTGGATCACCAACATTCACATGCACTTACAGCCCCCTTAGGTTTCACAAGCCTCAGCTGTAAGACAATGCAATGGAATTTCATTGATGTCCGATACAAGGACAGAGATGACATCCAAACAATACATCTGTTCCAGCAGGGTTTTCTCAAGGGAAGGTTGTGCATGTTAAAACTGCTGGTATTCAATAATGTGACCGGAGTCATACCATGTGTGCACACCACTGACCTTGTGTATCTTGACTTGGCCAAGTCTTACCATGATATTACACATTTGCACATCAGAGAGAAGCAAAACCAGGTGATTATCAGCTGCTATGTTGTCTGGCGGGTTGCAAACTGGCTCACACCTGGACATTGGTAGTTCTTGCTACACCTCTCTTGGCCATACACATCTGTCATTCAATATTATATTGTGATTTAATAGCTTGGCTGCTAAAGACCATCAGGTCAATAGCCTAGTAACATCCTATGAACGTGTGAAACTACCTTAATGTACATGTAAATGATACCAAGATACTGCTGTACTGTTTTCCTGATGCTTGTCTGCAGTGCTGACATGCACTCTGCAGATGTGAATCTGATGTGCACCATAATATAAAAGTGCTACAATTGAGACACATTTCATATTCTAAACTTACACCCCTTACAACATCATCCACTATAAATAATCCAAAAGAAACATACCACCAGGGCTACTGGACTCAACACAATTTTATTTTGTAAAACAAAGTGCTTTCATCAACCAAAGTTGACCTTTGGTTGATGAAAGCGCTTAACTTCGTTTTACAAAATAAAATTTTGTGGAGTCCAGTAGCCCGGGTGCTGCATTTCTTTTGGGTTACTTCTGGTTTCTTTTCGCACCATTACACCACTTTTTTGTTTGTCATCTACAATAAAGTATGAAAATGATAATGCATCTAACTGGCCAAGGACAAATGACTCCATCATTGTCCATGCTGGTGTGAATGACCTGAGATGTACCTCCCTGGACTACATGAAAAAAGACATAGAGGAGCTCTCTGACCATGTAGCCCAGGCTGATATGACCCTGACCTTGAGTAGCATCTTGCCCTCACCAAGAATGATGACATAGTATAAAGACAAAATGATCAGTTTCAACAATTGGCTAAAGTATTGGCGTCATTCAAAGGGGATCCAGTGTCTGTCAGCCTGGGATGACATGCTTGACAAGCCACGTTGCTTCGCTAGGGATGGCTTGCACCTGTCACCCTTAGGCTTTTGTATACTGGCCAAGGCTCTTTCCACCCCCATAGTGCCTTTTTTAGGCAAGGCTCAAAGGACAAACATACCTCCATAGACAACCCAAGGATAAAAAAAACTAAAGGTAATGCTACTCAATGCCAGAAGTCTAAACCTCAAGATGCACGCACTCGATGCTCTCCTCAGTATGGAGAAAATAGATGTCTGTGCAGTAACAGAAACCTGGTTCAAGGCTCCTGTGAGCACCCCAGCACTACCAGGTTATAACTCATACCATGCGTTTCGGCCCCAAAACTTGGACCGAAGCACAAAAGGAGGGGGGGAGTATCTATAGTCATCAAAGATATCTACACCTCTAGGTTAGTGGCACTGCACAAAGAATCAGAAACCATCCATGTGCAACTAACAGCGGGCAAAACTGCCTTTCAGTTTGTAGCCTGCTACAGAACACCCTCCCTATTACAGGAACCCCACTTGAATTTCCTGAGAACACTGGAGAATATGAAGGTCTCTCCAAACACTATGTTATTGGGTGACTTCAACTACCCAAATATTGACTGGGAAAACTACTCAAGCCCAAACACCCTCGCCCAATGGTTCCTTAAATTTATAAACTCTAACACAATGGAACAACTGGTCACCACTCCCACAAGAGGGAACAACATATTGGACCTGGTCATCACCAACATGGGGACTCTATGTTCCACACCAGAGGTAAACCCCTCATTGATAAGATCAGACCATAAACAAATTTCCCTGGACATCCATATCCCATCCCCACCCCCAGCCAAGGAAATCACTGTAAAGAAATTCTCAAAAGCCAACTTTGCACTTCTCAAGACTGAGGTGGAATCTTTCAAAGCCCCTGGGCCAGAGGATAATACAGCCCAATCCTTTACAAATGCATTCTATGAGCACCTGCAGGAATGCATGGATCGTGCTATCCCAAATAAAACCAAGACTCACTCCTCCAAAAACAGGAGACAAGTCTGGTGGACCCCGGCCATAAATAAGCTGTACAACAGAAGGAGGAAGCTACTACATGACAAAGCAAAATCCCAAAAAGGGAAGGCATCTCTGATCAGTATTAGCAAGAAACTTCGATCCCTCATAAAATCATCAAGGCCAGTTTCGAAAGAAAAATTGCCCTAGACACTAAGATAATCACAAGGCCTTCTTTAGTTATATCAGGAACATGGGTGGAAACTCCCAGATATGCTCTGAATTGTTGCATAACAGTACAAAATATACTGAACCTACAGACATAGCCAACATCCTGGCAGACAGATTCAGTGCAAACTTCTCCCCCCACCCAAAGGAGCAAGTGCCTATCCCAACTGAATGTAACCTCCCTGACATCACAGATGCACAGGTGAAAGCTGCCCTCTCCAAAGCAAAAAACTCAGCATCTATGGGACCGGATGGAAAACTCAGCATCTATGGGACCGGACGGTGTCCCAGGCTGTGTCTTACATGAGCTCCAAGAAGAACTGAACCCTCACATTGTCACTGTTCAATCTTAGCCTTACTACAGGATATGTACCCAAAGAATGGTGTACTGCTACAGTGGTCCCACTCCACCAAGGTGGTGCCACAACGGACCCTGGAAACTATCTCCCCATAAGCATGACTAGTCTGGTCTGTAAAGCTATGGAGCGTATTATCATGGAACTCATAAACAAAGACATTGGGAGCCTCCGGACACTGGACCCTACCCAATTCGGCTTTAAGGGCAGATCTTGCCTCTTAAACCTAGTTGATTTCTTTGAAACAGTTACCAAAGCCAAAGATGAGGGCAAGGTAGTCCATACAGCCTACCTAGACCTCGCAAAAGCCTTTGACACAATACCCCATTCGGGCATCATAAATAAGCTTACCAGCTTAAATATCTACCCCTATATCACAAGATGGGTTACGAACTGGCTCAGAGATAGAACCCACATGGTCAGAATCGCAGGCGCCATGTCTGAAGCCAAACCAGTTACAAGTGGCATCCCACAGGGCTCAGTTATGGGACCTCTCTTGTTCGGTATATACTTCTCTGAGGTTCAGGCTAATGGGGGGGGGGGGGGTTTATGGCTGAAAGTTCGCAGATGACTGCAAACTGGGGGCCATAATCGAATCTCCAGCTGACACGAGCATCCTCCAAAAGGGTCTCACAGAAACGGATGTTTGGTGCCAGAGCCACGGCCTCAAGCTAAATGCTAAAAAGTGCATAGTCATCCCCTTTGGGAAAAACAAGGTGCCCATAAATTACCACATAGGTGGTAATCCATTAAGTACGGAAGAAGTAATTAGAGATTTGGGGACCCACGTAGATAGTAATCGCTCCTTTGATAATCACATTGCCAAAGTGGTAAGAAAGACCTTCTATATAGCCTACCTTATCACGAAAGGGGTTGCATCTAGATCAAGAGGTCATTGTGCCCCTCTACTTGTCACTCATCAGGACCATAATTGAATACAATGCCCCTTTTGGGATGTACCTTACCCGACACCTGCAGCAACTGGAGAGACCCCAAAAGTACCTCGCCAAGAAGATCATGGGCTACAAACAGATGTCCTATGCAGCTCGGCTAAAGAAACTCCAGCTCTACTCAGTTGCTTACTGCCATTAGGTGACTCAGAGACACCTGCACCAGGTGGAGGATGGATAGCAGGCCTCCAGTGAGTACCACTATCAATCTGTCTCATGACACCTCACCAACTGTTTGGCTATGGCCAGTATCAACAGGTACTGAATCTGCAGTAGCCACACTTCCCTGGTGTGTGTCCTTACCTTTCAACTGTCCAGTATGTGTGGCCTCGTGGACTGGGTATTCACAGGTATACTGGCTGTGTTTGGGGATAATGGGGGGGGTTCTGGATGACAACCTCTGCATCAGATTCAGCCACTGCAACCCCCGGCTGTGCCTCACTATGGCCACCATCATCAGACTGATGAGAAACTGACAGCACAAGAGAGACAGAACCACTTCCAAGTTCACCTGTTATAAAAGGATGAAAAACATTAATGCCTGCACTACTATGCTGCAAAATATGTTAAGCAATTTACACTGCTGTGACTATTACAAACATTTATCCCTATCAACCTCTTAGAGCATGAAATATGGACAAAGCAATAAATAATGGGTGGAGAAAGGTTAAAGAATAAGGACGAATGTTACATATTGCTCCTACAAAGTGGATAGGATAACAGGTGTGGCTTCACCATGAAGTTTCTGGAAGGGTATGTAGTATGAATGTGTGATCTATGTCATTATTTAATGTCTGCAAACAATAATCATTTCTCAATAGCAGGGGTCCAGGGAAATAAATACTGTGGGAATAAATAGCAAGGAAATTGTTTTGGCTAGGCTTGTATAGGCCCTAGGGCTGATAGCCTAGAACCAACCTATGAACCTATAATATGCTGCCAGCCAATCACTACGATCTTAAATAAGGCCCAGGAGTATGATTCAAAAATCTGGACATTCAGCAAGACTCTGAGCAGTTGACAGGTATACAGACAGCAGGCCTGAGAGGACACTTTAGCAGATATGTTGGACTAAATCTACAGTATTGACATAAATGCAGTCTGCTTATCATAGGTAAGTACTAGGCTATCTGCCCATGGGCATTTATAAGCCTAGCCACAGAGTGATGGCTTTCACCTCCCCATTAGACTAGTAACCTGAGCCTCTGTCAACAGGGCTCCTGAAGTGATCCAGGGTAGAACTTGCAATTAACCATCCACTCATCAAGATTTCTCTTGAAGAGGGTCAGAGAGGAGCTCTGTCGAATATGGGTTGGGATTCTATTCCAGCGTGAGGGGAGTCACTGGGACAGGAATCTATCCCTCCAGCATGTCCTGTTTATTGTTGTACATAGGTTCAAGTCACTAGAATGAGTGGTTCTGAGGGATCTCGTTTTTTTGAGGTGAAGCATGTCCATTAGTTCAGGGTTTGACATGGCCCTATAGGTCAGGCATAGGTCACCTCTGAGCATACGGTAAGCGACTGAGAAGAGCTGGAGCTTTTTTAGTTGTGCTTCATAGGGTAATGGTTTAAGGCCCTTAATCCTCTTAGTGAGGTACTTCTGTGGTCTTTCTAGTTGTTGCAGGTGTCTAATGAGGTACAACCCAAATGGGGCATTGTACTCTATTATGGGCCTATTGAGTGAGGAGTAAAGGGGCACAATCAGCTCCTTGGATCTGGATGAGAAACCCTTTGTGATCAGGTGTGCCACATAGAAGGATTTCCTGACCATTTTGGCTATGTGCTTTCGAAAAGGAGAGCATGCTATCTACTTGGGTACCCAGGTCCCTAATTACTTCTTCTGTACTTAGTGGATTCCCATCTATGTGGTAGTTTGTAGGTACTTTGTTTTTCCCAAATGGGATTACTATGCATTTTTTGGCATTTAGCTTGAGGCCGTGACTTTGACACCAGGTGTTTGTGTCTGTGAGACCCTTTTGCAGGATGTCTGTGTCAGCTGGAGAGTCAATTATTGCACCCAATTTACAGTCATCTGCGAACTTGGTTAGCCACAGTCCCTCTGCCTTTGCCTGTACTTTGGAGAAATATATACCGAACAGGAGGGGTCCCAGGACTGAGCCCTGTGGGACTCCGCTTGTGACTGGTTTAGAGTCAGACATGGCGCCTGCCACGCTTACCATGTGGGTTCTGTCTGGTTGCCAATTGGCAACCCATCTCGTGACATGGGGGTTGATATTTAAGCTGGTGAGTTAGTCTATGATTCCTGAGTGTGGGATGGTGTCAAACACCTTAGTGAGGTCCAGATATGCTGTGTGGACCACTTTCCCTTCATCTATGGCCTTGTTGACTGTTTCGAAGAAGTCGACAAAGTTCAGGAGGCAAGATCTGCCTTTAACAAAGCAGAACTGGGTGGGGTCCAGTGTCTGGAGGTTTCCAATGTCCCTGTTAATGAGCTCCATGATAATGCATTCCATGGCTTTGCAGACCAAGCTAGTCAAGCTTATAGGGCGATAGTTCCCAGGGTCAGTTGTGGCGCCACCTTTGTGGAGTAGTACAAATGTTGCTGTACGCCATTCTTTGGGTACATAGCCTGTAGAGAGGCTGAGTTTGAATAGTGATTTGAGATGGGTGGTTAGTTCATTTTGAAGCTCATGTAAGACACAACCTGGGATAGGTATAGGAGGTCTATATTTGTTAATTCCGGATGGTTCTGTAAAATGTAAATAAAGAGGTAATAGCAACAGCACCACATTTAACATTATAAAAGGGTAATACTTTTATTCATCTATATGTAGAAAAACAGACAACGAAGTAGGCAGCCAGCAATACCACGGATCCAGATAAAAGGAAAACTCTTCTTTAATCAATTAAGCGCTTTCGTCAGACACCACTGACTTCATCAGAATACAAAGTGCAAAACACTGCTTAAATAACCCATCCCACCCTACAAATTAGTTACATCATTTCCCACAGGAAATTAACAATGAATGACATGGCAAGGTAAAACACGTTTTAAAGGAACCACAACACAAAACCACTCATTGTTAGTTGGTAATCACTCATAAAAAATACAAAGACTTCAGTTTCAGTAGAGCCATGATACTGACCCTGTCATTAAGCCCAGTTTTTTTTACTGGCATTAAGTTTAATTTGCCACTTTAATTCAAGAAGCTCCAAAAACTCTTCCAAAGGTCCACCCCTTGAACCCAGGTCAGCATGATCAATGGCAAAAACTTAAACTTGTGCAAAGGGAACATCTCTATATGCTTGTACAATGCATTTTTGTTGTTTTTCTGTCTAATTTCATAGCCATGTTCATAAACCCATTGCTTGAGGGCCCTCTTAGTTTTACCCACATAAAATCCATCATGAGTCACACAAAGCAACATACACTACCCCTTTTGAAAAACAATAATACCTTTTCTTTGGGTAAATAAACCCGTAGTTCTTGATAAAGATCTCCCCTCTGTCCACAATGGATGAGCAGTGAGCACACCTACCACATTTAAAGCAACCCCTATTTCTTTTTAAAAAACCTTGAGCTCTTTTCCAAAAGGCCCTTAAAGCAGTTGTCTTTTTTTATAAACCACAACTGGCTTATCACCAAGGACCCCAATACTCTCCTCATCCATAACAAAAATTTCCCAATTGTTTTCCTGATGTCCTAGAAATCAAGTAGTCAAGGCCCTAGAGTACCTATTGTGGTCTAAATGAGGGGTCCCAAAAGACTCAGTGTTGCCACATAACAATTTGATAATGTTCCCAGTGTGCCTTTTGTGTTTAACTTTGTTCTCAATAATATTAACAAAACGGAGGGGGGGGGTACCCTCTTTTCACTAACATGCCCTTTAGTGTCTCACATTCTTTTTGAAAATCATTGTCCTCTGAGACCATCCTGGGAAACCTGACATACTGGCCTTTAACCAGGGCCTTTTTCTGTTGTTCAGGGTGCCAGCTTTCAAAGTGCAATAGTGCATTAGAATATGTAGGTTTCCTATATAACAGAGAAATAAACATATTTTTGGTATAGTCCTTTTTGATAGTAATGTCTAAAAAGTTCAGGCTATCTTTATCCTTAGTCATAGTAAATTTAATGGAATCAGTGGTTGCATTGATATAAACAACAAACTCTTCCAGTTTAGCCTCACTACCCTTCCACAAGATTACTATATCATCCAGGTAGCACCCATACAAGACCCAGTACCTTTTATACTCTGAGTTCCTAAGGAATACATCTTCCCAGTAGGCCAATACTATATTTGCAAATGCTGGGGCACAACAAGCACCCATAGCAACCCACTGTCTTTGAAAATATGACCATCAAAACTAAGGTAGTTGTTATCCAAAATCAATTGCATACATGTCTGCAGGGTCAATATTGTCCCATGATCCCAGTCAGTCTATGTCTTAATATCTATGTTTCAATACTGACTGGGATCATGGGACAATATTAACCCTGAGGACATGTATGCAATTGATTTTGGATAACAAAAGTACTATTGAAGGATTTTTCCATGGAACATTACATTGCACACAGCATTATCCTTTCTGCCTACTCTACATCCTGTGTACCTCTCATATTGCTGGAAGAGAAGGCCATGTCATGAGTACAGTTCTAACAAATGCATACAGATTTACTTCACATTTATTGTTATCTACATTCCAGCATATACACTACTTAGGTAACAAGATGGATACATTCTTAATGGAGTACAATACTCCTCTGTCGAAATATACTAAATCAGAAGAAATATACTAAATCAGAAGAAATATGTATCTTAGAATCATGTAATAACTCTCACCCAGCTACACATTTGCCTTTCTATAATAGAGTACTTCAAAAATCGATTGCATATATCCTACTCTGCTTCAGAGATGCTGTTTGGCCCATGCACAGCTGAATTGTATGCTAATCAACCAATCCTGTGTAGCTAGTCAACCACATACAAAAAAATCCATGTTGTCTGCATTTTTTTTTTATGTGGATTGAGAAAATACTAGAGTACAGATACAAAGTAGGCACAGACAGATTGTTATTAGCTGCCAATTTTTGAATACATCTGTCCGTGATGCAGGCTGAAGACACTGCTGCTGGCAATAGCCATACAAAGAGAAGGTGGAAAGTTTGCAGAGCACATAGACACTGGAGGAACTGAGCAACCTCTCTCAGCATTGACTCAGAGACAACTGAGCAACCTCTCTCAGCATTGACTCGGAGACAGAGAGAAACTCTCTCAACTAGGCATCAATCCATATGTTACCAGATGGGTAGCAAACTAGCTCACTGATAGAACCCACCTTATCAAAATAGAGGAAGCCAGCTCAAGCAGTCAAACCACAATGAGTGGCATACCCCAGTGGTCAGTCTTGGGACCCCTGCTATTCAGGATATACTTCTATGAGGTGCAGGCCAAAACCAGTGGGCTATGGCTGACCAAGTTTGCAGATGACTGCAAGCTGGGTTCAGTCATCAATTCCCCAAGTGATGTGGACATCCTTCATGAGGGTCTCACCCAAACAAATGACTGGTGCCAGAATTATTGCCTCAAAATGCAACATCCCCTTTGGACAGAGTGATGTCTCCACATATCACATTAATAACAATGTACTAAGTACACAACCAGTAGTGAGGGGTTTGGGCATCCTGATTGATAGCAACCCATGTTGCTTCCATTGTACGGAAAGCTTTCTACATGGTCCGCCTCATAAGTAAGGGTATCTCATCCAGGGACAAAGAGGTCATAACATCCCTGTATTCTTCCCTTATAAGGCCAGTTATTGAGTACAATGCCCCCTTCGTCATGTCCCTCGCAAAGCACATGCAGCAGCTGGAGAGACCACAGAGGTTCCCCACCAGGAGAATCCAGGGAGTCAAACATCTACCCTACACAGATAGGCTAAAAGCCCTGTCCCTCTACTCAGGTTCATTCTAACTCTTCAGAGGAGACCTCTGTATGGCATACAAAGCAATCTCAGACCCCGCCTTGATGGGACTGCTGCATATTTGCAAGTCAAGCTCCACTCGAGTAACCAGTACATGCGACCTGGTCTGTGATATCAATAGAACTTGTTGACAGGACAGGTTTGTGCCCCAGAGTCTCTCCCATCTGTGGAATAGACTCCCTCTCCATGTCAAGCAGAGTACCTCATTATCCCTTTTTAAGCACAACCTGGATAACTGGATGGGAAACTGAAAATACACCCCTGGGATTCCACCTGTATCCCTGCTGGACATGGGGCTTTGGATGCTGACTATAGTTAAATAATTATCGTTCTATTTATTCCTTGTATTTAATACTACGGGTAAAATGTTAGATTTTAAAAACAGTGACTTATTGTTTTGGCATCAATCCTTTAATGGTAATAAAGTATACACTACAGAATATCTTCTAACAAAACATTGTTTGGAGAAAAATAATTGGTTAAATATACAAATTTGTAAAAAATATGTTAATGACAAAATTAAAGTATCTATGGATTTTTAAACAAAATGTAGTCCAAAGATCCTAGAGTTTGTTCTTTAAAATTAGTAGTTGTTTAAGTAATAATAAATCATATGTATCAGAAATATGTAAAATATAAGAAAAGAGTTAATTTCCCCAAATTTGTCATTTTGGAATTACTCATCAAAAAGTAATGAGAATGTTTTTTTTTTTCTGATAAAGAGAAAAGTTTAATTATAAAACCTGTGGGAAAATCTACATCTTCTTTTTATTGGAATGTTTATACTTGAAAATAGCTTCTTAGAGTTTTTCTAACTCCACATAAAATTGCATTAATATATAAATCTGGAAAAAATAATTGCTGGAGATGGATTGACGTTTCTGATGCAGATTGGTTTCATACAGCAACAGAGTATAAATAAAATCTTTCTGGAATGAATTTAGAAATTTTATTCAAGCATTATAGTCAGATAATTGTTTTATAACTATTTGTTTAATGCTCCAATTCCAGATTCTATCCCTAAATTACAAGTGCCTCTTCTTTGGTCATAGCAAGGAAACTAGTTACAAAATTGGAAATGTGAAAATGCTGTAACTTTTACTGAACATAAAAAAATGTTGGTTAAAAGTAATTGCCAACCATAAAAATGAAAACACCCAATGTTACACATCAGTATAGGTCTTGGCTAAAATTAAATGATTTACTAGATAAGTTTTAATGGTTTGTTTTTTTGTACTGAAATTTTGTTATGGACCTCTGAAATAGTTATATTTTTGCTATATTTTTCTCTATTCAGCTTTGTTAATGTTTGTTATTAAAATAAATAATAAAAAATGTTAAAAAAAGAAAGCATATAACTGCAGGAGCCACACTCCTTATGAACCACATTACCTTCAAGTAGTCAAACCACTCTTAATGCTAAGTTCAATCTACAAAGCTCAACCTTAGAGAATCAACATATCCCTTACGTTCATCAGCAGGTAACAGAGGCATGCCAAAGGTGGAATGAAGGGGTCACCTAACCTTAGCACAAAGTGTTAAGGGGCATGATGATAATCAGGCTCCCACTGGTCTTCAGTGCATTCATTTGCAGAACTGAAACACTGTAGTGCTCTGAGGGTTTTTTTTTTTTTGTCTCCTTGCACATGAGGAAAAGAGTAATTTTTTGTTCCTCAACAGATCAGGGGATACAACTAGGTGCAACAATAGCTAGCTACTCTGAGAGGAAACACAATCTCACAGACAAGGCCCACTTTCACAAAGGTAATATATGAAAAAGTGTTTTCAAAACTAAACGTAGCTACTTGTTTAGTTTTTAAAGACATGTCACTGTTTTACATAGTATACTGTATATAAATGTAAAAAGCTGTTCACACTTTTATCATCTGAGATCAACATACTTATGAAGTTCATAGGACTACTTTGTCCACATATAGTGCACTGTCAGCTGACCCCAGCACCTCTTCTAATTCATTGAATTTATCTTTTACTCCCCTAACTTTTAATGGCTTCCAGAGTGGGTGATTTTGGGAAAATAATGTCCTTTCAGGGATGTATTTTTTTATTTTAACATTTGTTAACCGGGAATGTCCGACTTGGAACAAAGCCAATTTTCAGTGGAGGCCCTGGGAGAAAGGTTCCAGATGCATGTCTTTGTAATGTGGGAGGAAATCGGAGCACCTGGAGGAAACCCACACGAACGCAGGTAGGACATGCAGACTCCACACAGAAGGCACCCCAGCCGAGAATCGAACCAGAGAACCTCTTGCTGTGAGGTGACAATGCTACCGCTGCACCACTGCGCCGTCCGCTAGTAGCCCGATGCAAACACTCCTGGATGGGCATTATCTACACAACACACACCCTGTCAGGAATTATTGCTTGCAGATAATATGTGAGTGGTATAGTTAGCAATTTTCTGTTTACTTTTCAACTATTCTGCCACTTTTGGCAGATTACTCTACAACAGTTTTACATGTGTTTACACTCTGTTATTCACCTATATGTATTGTGATCCCGTATTTGATTATCATCTGCTGTTCACATATATGTACTGTGATTCTGTATTT
Organism: Protopterus annectens; assembly: GCF_019279795.1. Taxonomy (NCBI): domain Eukaryota; kingdom Metazoa; phylum Chordata; order Ceratodontiformes; family Protopteridae; genus Protopterus; species Protopterus annectens. Next base: position 1,180,155,768 of record NC_056726.1, on the reverse strand, counting down.
GATTATAGTCTGCTTTTCACAAATATCTATTATGATCCTTCATACTTCTCTAGTGAGCCTGGGTCATGGGGTAAAGGGGTCAGTAAATTAACCCACCCACCTGGCAAACAAATACAAGTAAATAAACAAGTGAACAACTAATAAATAAATAAATAAAATAAAATGAGTTCTCATTTATCGATAGACAGATATCCTTCTTAACATCTACTATCTACCTCCATTATTTCAGACTCACTATTCAGACAGAAAACATATTTGCTGCTGTATAATATTTGTAAACAAAAATGTTTTATTACTGTATTGTATTTAATACTATATATCTATAAGAGTTTGTAATGTAAATTGTCTTTTGCAAGAATATTCTAATGTATAATATTTGTAGAATGCTTTTTGTGATGTATTCTGCAGGCCCAGAGAGATTTTTCTGGTAAACAAATGGCAATAAATAATAAAATAAATTAATAAATAAAATAAAATGTTTTTTTTGTTTCAAAATCTATGAAAATTACATTATTTTTTAAGGCTTTTATGCACATTATTTGGGTGTGGGACTGGTCTATTCTAGAACACGTTGGCAACAAAACCACTTGAGTATTTTGTATTAGAGCAGAAGGGGCTACATACCTCAGACATAATATAAAGTTCATAGGTAGACACTAGGCAGTCATTCCTCAGACAACTGGGAATATAGCCTAAAAAGCACATTGTTAGATACTTTATTCCTGCCATGAAGGGATGCACACAGGATAGACCCTGGGAGAATTTGCCAGTTGGTAAGATTAACTTTGAAAGTGGCAAGGAAAGTTAACATGAGATGTAAGTGAATAAGTTTTTTTTATATCATTCATAACCATTATTTAAGGGTTCCCCCTCCCATCAAATACCTACATCAGTTAAGAAGAATCACCCATAAATCACTGTGGACCCAGCAAAGAAGTTTGAGAGAACCATAGCCTGAAAGTATTGAATGTATGTTAACTTTCTTGGTTTAGTGTACTTTACATAGTGTAATCCCTTAAGGACAGCTGACTGACTTTAGTGTGGTCAAACGCCACATTACAGATTAACAGCAGGGATCACCCCCCATATATCTGTTACCTTCCTAGTTGTACTGCACTCCTTTTCCTTTATAATCTACAGTGCACCTTTGCCTCTTCCTACCCATCCTGCCCACACTCCAGCTCCCTGAATTACACAACACATCTCTGATATACTGACTATTTGGTTTGAATTTAGTCTAAGGTTACTTAACTGCCACATAACTACCTTCCACCCATATAGGATACATATTGCAGTAATAGGCACTCTTTCACATAACACTGATAGTCTCCCAAACTCTCCAGTGTCTTGGATTACTGGCTCTGCCCCCGCTCTGTTTGCTTCACACACTCTGCTCCCCTACCCTACCCCCATTCCCACACACCCCATATCAATTACATTTATAGTTAGACACCACACCCACTATCAGTTCCCTCCCACCCAATTAGAGTTTCATACCACACAGATCACTTACAACCAACATCCTTTACCACACCCCTACTATCTCTCAGTATTAGTATATCAAACCCACTTACTTTAAGATATTACCCTTAAACACTCTTCACCAAACATGAACTATAAACAACAGTCCCACTTAACAAAAGCAATACTCTACCTATCTACTATCATCACCTATCTCCTGCTTTCCTACCTCTCCTCTTACCACACTCCACTACATAGTATCCCCACAATGGCAAACCGAACCTCTATCCACTCCCCTGAAACTTTGTAACATCCCTATCACACCACTAGACCTCACCTTCTCTAGATCAGTCTCTTACTCCCACTACAAACTGTCAGTCAGAACTAACCCTCACTCCTCATTAAAACATACTAAATTACTACACAAACTAACTAAACTGTATCTTCATCTACTCCACAAACACATTTGCTGTGGTGACATTCACCCTAATCTAGGGCCCACCACAACACCCTACACAGACTCTAATCAACCAAACCCCCTATACTATAGCTCTACCTCCTCTTTCCTCTTCATTAACATAAATGCAAGAAGTATACTTAACAAAATCCAGGACCTGCATGCCCTTCTAGCTGTATATAAATCAGAAATATCAGTGCTAACTGAAACATGGCTTAAACCAGAACACCATAATAATGAGATTACAGCCCCTGGCTATAACATAATACGCAGAGATAGTGCAGAAAAAAGGGAGGTGGCATAGCAATAGTAATCCAAAATCATCTCACCATTGAACACATTGATTATAACACCCAAGAAATCAAAGATGTTGAACTAATCCTTGCCAAATTAAAACTAAACTCAAACAAATATATCATTATTGCAGGGGGCTACATTCCACCAGGCAGTAACACTACTATAACGGAAAACCTGCTAAACTGGATCTCAAACTCCATGCCACATGAAACTGTACTGTTAGGTGACTTTAATATTGATTGGCTGAACTGCTGCAGACACACTCCAACTACCCACAGTAACCTCCATAGATTTACCCAAATTATATCCACCCCAACCAGAACAGATAAAATCTCAAAACATGAATCCATCTTAGACTGGATTCTGTTATCTGACCCCACTCTAACATGGGATTCTGGATGTCTACCTGACAGTCTAAGTGATCATCAACCAACCTACCTAATTTGGAACAGACCCCATTACATAAGCCAACCCAACCTCAGAGTAATATATTACAAAAAGACCTTTAAAACAACTGACTTCATCAATTCACAACAAAGCTGCAATTGGACACCCCTAAAACTACTATCTCCAGATGATGCCGTACAGTACTTTAACTCCACTTTTCTGCAAATCCTAAACTGTCATGCCCCCCTCCAGAACTATGCTCCATGGCTAACTAAAGATACTAAGACTACAATGAAAGAGAGGGATCAGGCCTGGAGTCAATATCAAAAGAACAAAACCAGTAATCTGAGGCAAACCTACCAAGAACTTCGAAACAAAGCCAAAAAACAAATCAAACTAGACAAAAGTAACTATTACAAAAACAAGCAGGAAAAATATGCCAACAACCCTAAGAAATTTTGGGCTACAATAAATGGCATAATCCACCCAGATAAAGCCACCAGCCCAATTCCAGTACTACCAAACAACCATGACAACATTCCTACACAATTTAACAAGTTCTTTATTGAAACAGTCCAACCCTTACCAATGCCCTCAATACCACTGTCAGCCCTATACCAGGTGCTAGCAAAACCCACCCTACTACTGAAAACAATACCACCAACTTTTTCCTACACCCTGTACCCACTAAAATTATTTCAAAACTCCTTAAGAAACTCAAACCAACCACACTAGCTGCTGACACTCTACCAGCCAAATTCCAACAGATAGCAGCAGACAACATAGCCAACCCGTGTCCATCCTCATAAAAAGGTCACTTGCAGAATTCAAAGACCCCACCCTGTGGAAAACATCACACATTATTCTACTGCACAAAGGGGGCAACTCCTTAGAACTCACCAACTACTGCCCAAACGCAATACTCTCACCTCTATCCAAGATGTTAAAGAGAGTTGTACATTCCCAACTACTTTGGTACCTCTTACAAAACAACTTAATCTCCAAAACCCAGCATGGCTTTAGACCATCTCACAGCACCACCGCAGCATTACTATCATTTGCAGATATAGTTAACCACAATAGAAACAAGGGACTATTTGTATCCTCCATTTTCATAGACTTATCTAAAGCCTTTGACTTGGTAGACCATAACATTCTTCTCCAAACTTTATCTACCCTAAGCCTCAGCCCCTCCACTATATCATGGTTTACTAGCTACTTATCTGGTCAACAGCAAGTAGTCCTATGGTATGACCAGCTGTCCCCCCTGCTACCAGTATCCATAGGTGTCCCTCAAGGATCCATCCTTGGCCCACTATTGTTCTCACTATTGACCAGCCAGATCAATTCCTCCTCACTCACAGCATCAGTAGTACAATACGCAGATGACACCACCCTTATAAGTGCCACCCCCACATTAAAGGAACCGCAAATCCTCACCCAAAACCCTTTTACTCTAGGCGAAACATGGTTCACAAACATCAAACTTATTCTTAACCTCAAAAAAACTAAATTAATTATTTTTGGCCAAGGTCATGCCCCCCCCCCCAACAACACTTTTAACATTCACTCCAAAGATAACATTCAAATCACTCCAACTGCACATACTAAACTGTTAGGTTGAGAAATAGACAACCTCAAATTTGACATCCATATAGCACAAACCATTAAGAAAGTTAACAAAAAAACAGAACTTCTGTATAGGAACAAACACTTTAAACAAACCAAAGCTACGATTGCAAGAACTCATCTCTTATCCATCCTTCTCTATGCTTCTCCCATCCTTACTAATCTCCACCAGAGTGATCTGAACAAAATAGAGTCTTGTTATAACAGAATAGCCAAGTTCGCTACTGAAACCTCATACAAATCCCACCACTGTCTCACCCTTAACCAACTCATTTGGCTCAAGCTACCTCAACTTCTTCCGTTTAATCAACTCACAATAACGCATACTTTCTTCTACCTTTCAGAAACCCCCCCCCTGCACTTCAAAATATAATTAACCCCCACATCGCTACCAGAGCCTTACGATCTAGTTCTCAGAACCTAATACGTGTTATCAGACACAAAAATGATGCTGGCAAATCTCTCTGCCTGCACTATTGCCAAAATCTGGAACTCACTACCTAGCCAAATAACCTCCACTACCTCCACAATTCAATTTAAGAAACTCCTGAGAACCCACTTCTCAAACAATTGTCTTTGTTCATGCTACTCCCCAGGCTAATTTGCACCAATACCATGTTCAAGGAGTCTACTAAAGGCCCCCTAATTCCTTTCACTGTAAAGCTTAAAACTGGTTATTTCTGTAACAAAATATTGAGAGTACTCATAATTTAGAAATAAATGTTTTTTTTCTTGTGTGTTCATATTTTATATTCTATATAAACCCTACTACTAGAATGCTGTATGCTGACTTTACTAAAGGAATTGTTAATCTATACATAACTTATGTTTCTGTGGAACATATATCTCTGTATGATATTCTTGTGTAATTTCTTTATGACATGCTATTGGAGCTTTTCTCCCTGGGTCTCCTCTGAAAATGGATATGTGTCCAGTTGGACTTTCCTGGTTAACAAATGTAAAATAAAATAAAATAAATAAAATTTATGACTGTTTCACTTTAAAAGATTGTGTCATCTCTCTGGTAAGATGGGGAAATGTTTTGTTTACACAAGTGACCTATACTACATTGTCTTTATTTTGAGACCATTGCTCATTCACAAATTATTGACTTACTCAAACTCTTGTTGCAGCATTTGAATGCCAGTAGAAGATCAAATGGTAAAACTCATTTTTGTAGTCATCTGGAAGTGTGGATAATCACAGACCAGGAGCATTAGCTTGGAGATCTGACAATTAAATGTCACTTACCACAGAACCCAATGTTCTGCCCTGTAGGACAGCACTGGAAACCTTTAACCATAAAGAGGTGACAACTGTAATTCTTTCTAGATGTGTTCTGTCAGACAACCAGTTAGTTGTCCACTCTGCAACATATGGATTTATGTTAAAATGTAGAAGTTTGTTAATAATACCTACATGGGAATAATGTCACAGACTGATCAGGAGAATATATGCTGTATGTACTGCAAAACCAGTGCCTACCACTTCAGTGTCCTTTTTAAAATAAGTAGGAAGGTTAAGGAGATAAGTTGTGTCCTTGCCCATGTCAAATTGTGTAAGTCCAGGGGTAAGAGAATATATACACAGACACATGTCTGGTTTACCATCCAAATGTGGAAAGACACATGCAAGCCCCCCTGCAAAAATGTCCAAGACATTTTTTTGTTTTGTTTTTGTTTTTCATTCATGTGTTCACAGTTTTGAAAATGCAATCATATGGTCTCGGCCATATGAAATTCAAAGTTTTAAAACTTTGATCAACTGAAGTAGATCTTTCCACATTGCCTCAGATATAGTTATGCCCTTGTAGTTACCCATGTGATGATGAATGATGCTATATTTAACACCCTGGGGAGATGCAGAAATAAACTCTCGAGATCTCTGTTTGTATCCCTGAAGAAGCCAGGGACCTGGAATTGAGTAGCACTCTACTATCACCCAAAAATAATGCCTAAATTTATAGGTTCATAGGTGTGTACTAGGCTAATGGCCCTGGACCATTTACAAGCCTAGCTCATAGAAGTGCCCTGGCATCGTGCTACCCAATGTTAGTTCCCAGTGCCTCTATCAAGTACAGCCACTGTAGTGAACTCCGGGGTGAACTTTCTATTTCCCATCTACTCATCAAGATTTTTCTTGAAGAGGGCCAGTGAGGTGCTCTGCCTGACATGCATGGGAAGTCTGTTCCAGAGCATGGGCAGTCTCGGGTTATGAAGCTGTCCCTCCAACATGTTCTGCTGGTTGTGGTAATGAGGCTGAGGTTTCTGGAGCATGTGGTGCAGAGCAATTGGGATTTCTTTAGATGTAGCATTTCTAACAGAGCTGGGTCAGACATGTCTTTGTAAGTCAAGCAGAGATTACCTCTTAGTAGACGATACGCGACAGAGAATAGCTGAAGTGTTTTGAGTTGGTCCATGTAGGACATGTGTTTAATTCCTCTTTGTGAGGTACTTTTGTGGCCTTTCCAACTGTTGCATGTGTCTAGTGAGGTATATGTCAAATGGGGCATTATGCTCAATGATTGGCCTAATGAGGGAAGGGTAGAGAGAAATGATGACCTTTTTTTACCTGGATGCAAAACCCTTGGTAATGAGAGATGCCACATAGAAGGACTTGTCTGACCACAGTGGCAATGTGGTGGTTGAAGGAGAGGTTGCTTAAAGATAAAATGATTGGCTTCAATAACTGCAAGTAAACTGATACCATTCTAAGGGATCCAGTGTGTCTTTATGGGATGAAAGGCTTAGTATGCTCACCTACTATGACATGGATAGCCTGCATTTTTCTTCCTTTGGTTTTCACATACAGCGTTTTTTTAGGAAGAGTTCACCTGATGGGCATCCCAGCATAGGAAACCCCAGTCTGATTAATATTGAAGGTGGCATCACTGAATGCAAGAAGCCTAAACAAAGAAATCTCTGAATTTATGGCCGTATGTAACCTCCATGGCATCATCATTTGTATAATCACAGAAACTTGGTTCCACTGCAGTGATAACCCTTCCTGCATTCAGACCCAACAGCAACTGTGGGGTAGTATATTTATTTATTTGTAACCTCCATTTTCTCTAACTAGATTTACATGGTACAAATCTGGAACTTCTTGAACTCATAGTTACACGCAGTAATATTATCCATCACATTATAGCCAATTACTGATTTTCATCAGTGACCCCTTCTGCTGCCTAGTCCTCTGAATTGTACTCCCTTTTAGATAGATACATTGAGGCATACATACCTATCCTGTGTAGGCATATTGGCAAGATTAAAATGAAGCCCATATGGTAGAATTACTTTATCAGCAAACTCTGTAATCAAAATAAAAGCTATTGACGATCACTAAAAGGGATGTAAAATATGGTAGAATGACTTTATCAGCAAACTGTACAATCAGAATAAAAGCTATTGACAATCACTAAAAGGGATGTAAAACTGTTAAGTGAGTTTCACATTAGAAAATCTAAGACCTGCTTTAAACTTAGGGTTGCAACTGATTGAAAAGACAACCATAAGGCTTATTTCAGCTATATTAGTAAACTTAGAAGTAACCAACAGTTATGTACTGAACTTATGTCCAGTGACATCACTTTCTCTGACCCCAAGGACATTGATAATATTCTTGTGGTTAAATCCTTTTCCATCTTCACCCACTCACCACTCCCTCCATCCCCTCAACTTCCCCGACTCTCAGCCCCTTGTGAGATCAGTTTAGCCAAAGTCCTTTTGTAACTTTCCAAAGTTAAAACACTACTTCTGTGGGCCCTGACAAAAGGCCTGTATCTCTCCTGAAATGTATACATTCCCACCTAGCAAACTCCCTGCATCAGCTGTTCAACAAGAGCTTGTCCACTTGTTATGAAGACAAGCAGTGGGAAGTGGCAATTGTGGTGATCTTGACTCTGTGAATCACAGGCTTATTACTCTTGCTCATATTATTTGCAAGGCTATGAAACATTATAGCCAAACTAATAAACAATGGTATAGATACACACCAATTCAACTTTGGAAAAAGGCAGGCCATTCCTATTCAGACTTGTTGCGGGCTTTTGTCATAGCTACTGAGGCTATGTATAAGGGGCATAGACTCCAAAATACTTATCTAGACCTTGCCAAAGCCTTTGACACTACTTCTCATGCTATGACTATTGATAAACTCTCTTAACTCAACATTAATCCAGACATAGTTCACTGGATTGGTAATTTGCTGTGTGACAGAACCTATACCCTTAAGACTGGAGGTGTTTGCTTTGGGGCAGAAAAGTGTGACTAGCAGATTGCTACAGGGCTCTGTCCTGGGCCCCCTTTTTAGGTACATATTTCTATGACGTAAAAGACAAGGTTTCTAAATATTAACCAAGTTTGCTGTTGATTGCAAAATGGTGGTTATCAAATTCTATTCTGGTACTCAAATTTTCCAGCAGTAGCTGCACCAGACAAATGCTTGTTGCATTAGTCAGGGCTTACTCTTTTTTTTTCTCTGTACTACATTTTAGGTATCATTTCCCCATATATTTGATACAGTCATGAGGAACTTGGGTACATATGTTGATAAAAGACCTCATCTGACTACCATATCTCTGTGGCTGTTAGAAAAGCCTTTTCTGTTGCACAGCTTATCCTTTGTGTTAAATACTCAGTGTCCATATACGTTATAGTCTGACTTTATTCAGTCCTTACTAGGCCCAGCAATAAATATAATGCAATTCTCAGCATGCACCTTGCAAAGACCCTAAACCAGTCTGAGAGCATTCTATGTTTAATCACCAAAGAGAGCTATAGCCTTTGCACCCTTAGCTGTTCTGATAGAATAAAAGCCTTGTCTCTCTAGTGAGTGTCTTACAGATTACTGAAGGGTCATCTTTGCCTAGCCTTCCATGCTATGAATAACTCATGTATGTTTGCCGTCCATCATCTAAACAGAACCAGTGTTAAAGCAGACACTCATTGGAGACTTAAGCTATACTGCCGCATCAACAATAATGGAGTGCATGAGGGATACCTAACCCATATTATTATCCAATTCTGGAATAGACTGCACTTAACTATTAGATTCCTTTCCTAAAAACCCTTAAAACCAGTGTTGATAATTGGATGGGTGATCACAAATTTTTCAGTAGGGATCTGTGGAGAAAATCTTATTGGAGAGCATTGTTAGTCTTGTACTGGGCAATGTGTCCGAGCTCCTCAATTGTCTCCTTAGACAAAAGCTTAGCAATAACCTATGATCTTATGAACCAATGAATAAACTTTAGGCATTAGAATACAGTCCTCAGAATATTCTATACTAAACGTCTTAAAGGCAGTGGAAGATGCAGTTAATCAGCTCTGAGAATGCTGAATTAATCCAGCACAGATATGTAATTGCCACACTTGAAACTGATTTCAAAGCTGTATAGCATTTAGCATAACTCTCAGCCTGCAAACATTGAAAATAGAAACAAAGGCTATTGAAAAGTAGGTAGGTAGGTGCATACAGATAAAAATCTGTACAAATAATTAGCATAAAATCTGAATACGAAATAGGGATGAACTCTTCCTGCTTCCAGGAGAAATGTGGCATCCTACTCAGAAACACATTTAAAAATATATTGAGAAAAATGACGGAATAGATATAAGCATATTATTAAAGATGCAGTATAACATCAACAGGTTTTAATAGAACTGCATTCTACTGCACAACGTGATTAATTTTCACTTCAGAGAAAGAAAGATGCAATGTGTGTCCTCTTTCATTAAATTGTTTTTCCAATTAGTATGTTGGCCATATAATATGCTTTTCTATGAACTATACATCATGTGATGAGAGGGATTCACGAAATTGTGTGAATAGGGACATCCTGTGCAGGGGTAAACCAGGTCTGAAAATAGCAAGCTTCTCCAAAACAGAGACAGGTGGGAAGTCTGATAAAAATCTGATTTTGCATAAATATGTTTTTTTAAATGGTGTCATGTTTCCAAGAAATGTTAAGAGATGTATCTGACAAGATAATATTTGTACAAAGATGACAAATTAGAAAGCTATATATATATATTAATGGCAATGCTTTTTGTCAACTACATATTTGTTGTAAAGCATAAATTCTCACATCCTTTTTCATATGTGTCTTATTATTCTCTGTGCTGTTATATTCATGTTAGATGTTTGCCAAATAATGCAAATATCCATGATGTTTGGAAGGCACTTGGCATTGCTCATTTATAACTATACCATGTTTCTTTTTCAGAGTATAGTCATGCACTTGTAATCATTATCAAGCTTTGTTACTGCCTTGTGTTCCTCCTCGTGGTGGTTACTTGTATTCTAATAAAGAAACACAAGGAAAGAGATCAAGGGCCACTGAGCAGCATCTGGCATGATGAACTTTTCAAGCAATAATTGCATTTCTAAACTAAAGCAGTCAATGTATTCTTGAGACAGGCAACCCTGGTTTTATCCTGATGCAGCTATAAAATTACTTGTATATGTGTGTGTGTGTGTGTGTGTGGTGTGTGTATATACACATGACACATTTATATTCCAGCTCTGTGAAGCAGCACAGAGTGTGTCCCTCAGGTATTATAACTGTCACAATAAGGTATAAGTAGCATGTCTTAATGAGCATTATATATGCATATATGCACAATATTGATAAAATATATTGCACTATAATAATGTAGGAATACAACAAATTTATGTGCAAATATAAATATTGCATTCACTGAGATGTCAACAGTTATACCACTAGCTAGTTCCAGAGCTGCATATTCAGCATATGTTTGTTCAGGATGTGTAAGCTTTCTTATTCTTAGATTTTATCAGTTCACTATGCCTACACCTCAGAGTTTCTTTCACATGGTAACAGATGTATATACTTTTACAACTTAGCAATATTTAGCTATCCTCAAAGTAGTGGCATCTTGACTTAAAAAAATAATTTTAATGTCATTGTTATGCATCAACATATATAAAAATGAAATAAAATCCCTTTTGTACAGAACATATATTGTGTTTAGGTATGGATTCACACCAGCATTATATACTTATGTTTTTGATGGCTTTTGTTTACTTTAATCTGAAGATACTTTGACATCCAGACATTTATTTTCAGCTGTATGCTTTGTGAATGTTGCATGCTGTCAATTTACAAAGGCCATTCTGACCTGTATTTTAGCTTAACTTCAAATAATATCTCTCTACTGCTTCACTTTATATTTTTTTAATTTTCAAGACAAGATTGTGTATCAGTTTTATTTTCAGTTTGTCTTCCATAGCATGTTATATCTTAGAGAGAGAGAGAGAGAGAGAGAGAGAGACAGTAAAATCACAATTATAAGTATGCATCTCAGAGCATACAAAATATGTATATTTTGCAATAACATATAAAACAACAGAAAATAAAACTTCTCCTCGAAATCATTATTATTTTTTCTCTATATCTTTTAAGAAAACACCAAGAACATGATAGAGACATATATACCGAGTATGCCAGCTTGAAAAACGCAAAGCATTTATTAAATGTTATGAAATAAATAGAAAAAACAGAGCCTCAGAATGGCAATATAAGACTACTAGTGGTTCCTAACAATAAAGGACCATTTCTCTGTAACCATAAGATATGTCATAGCACATTCTCTGAATAATCTATCCTGATACTTGGCTACAAAATGCACTTAGTTGATAGTTATAGATGCAAAGACACATTGACAATTATCTTCTTGTAATACAGTTTGTTACATGAGTGTTGGAGGTCATGAGTCCAGTAACAACAACTTATCTATTCAGTACAAATAACTTATTAACAGCTCAATAAACTGCTGCCGGCATATTGTACAACTGTAAACTAGTGAATAATTGCATTTATAAGGTGGAAGATAGCATTGTACATGTTAGCTCTAATAATTAGCCGCATTGTAATGATGTTGCATTTCATTAGTCAGGAACTAACGCATGTAATGTAACTAATGCAGTCACACTATGGTGCTTAACTCTTATTTCATGAGAGTAACTGAATAGTCATTACATCTGCTAATACCTATGTGTTATTCTAGTTAATGCTTTATTTTATGTGCATATGCAGGTTACTTGATTTCTGCCTATGTGTTTCTCCTTTGTTACTGCATTTAACTCTGCAGGACTTTCACTTATTACGACTTCTCCAATCTTCTTTTTTTTAATTCCCTACCCACAGCAGTAAGTGGCACCTCCCCTTCAGGGGAATGGCCTTCTGCCAACAGTGTTCAGTTGTGGTATTCACCACTCACATAAAGGGATCAAGAGACCCACCTGAGTAATTTTTGTATTATGTCTCCTGATTATATGTATTTTTCAGGATATCTAAAAGAGAACATGCTGCTAGGGACCTTAGGGCACCTCCACTAAACCTCTCTGCTCTGCCTCAAGTACAATTGGCCTTACTGTAGGTGGCTAAGGGAGAGCTAACAGTATAAGAACTTTAGACTTTAACACTTAGCCTGCTTAGTATTTCAACAGTATCTCAGCCACTTCCGTCCACTAGCAGACACAGTGCCCCCCGCCTATATGCATTGTACTACTTAGCCCAATTTTCCCCTGCCGGTATTTCCTTTCTCTCCCTACCCTATTATATTTACCTGCTTTTTCCAAGTAGGAGACAGATTTTCTTGATTGGATTCACTAAATTCTGACATATCCCACTCAATTTGCCCTCTGCTTCACTCCAGGCTCACTCTGCTTCCATACCCTACCCCCATTCCCGCCCACCCCACACTCACTACATTTATACCTAACCAAACCACACCACTCCCTATCATCAACTGACAACTCAACCAGTTACCTAGCCCAACCCCTCCTTCACTTAGTTGCTTTCAACTCCCTCCTTCAGTCCTCATCACCCCCTCCCCACTAAGCTCTAGTGCACATCTCTCTACCCACCACCATGCATCCCAACTACTCCCCATTAATCAATCTACTACTACTCCACTTTCTTTTCATGACCTATAGTGTGACCTCCTCCCACTCCTACCACATCAGACACCTACACTCACCAACACTTCCTTTAAGCCCCTATCTCCACCAAACCAACCCGTATACCAACATTAGCCCACAACTTTATAGCAACTCAACCGATCTTCACCAGCCTCTCAAACCACATACACTCACACTACCCCAAGTCTCCTGCACTCAGATACCACAAACTAATTTCCAAACTTAGACACCTCCTACTACACTCTCTAAAACAAATCAAACTCCATGCTGACATACATACCAACCCAGGTCCAGATAACACTTACTCTCCTTGCCCTCTATCATCCTCATCAGTCCCCAACCTAAACCTAATAAATCTACTAACCACTCCCACCCCTATCCACATTTACCCAACACCTCTAATACTGACCTGCTTTTTACCAACTTCAATCTCCATAGCATAGTAAAAAAAAGTTAGTGAATTCCAAGCTGCCCTAGCCACCTACTCACTAGACATAGCTGTGATCACAAAAACCTGGCTAAAGCCCCACATTAAAGACTTAGAAGTTACCACAACTGGATATAACATCATTAGATTAGATAGATTAAACAAAAGAGGTGGTGGAGTCACCGGTATGTACAAAAACACCCTCAAGGTTGTACAACTAAGCTGCACTCCTCCTGATCTGCCCAACGCCGAAATCCTATCGACTCGTCTAGAACTCAACCCCAATAAAATCAATAATTATTATAGCCACCTCCCTCCCTCTTGGAAATAAACTCATATCCATTGAAAGTCTACTCTCATGGGCATCTAGCCAAATCAACCAAGAAACTATCATTCTTGGTGACTTCAACCTAGACTGGCACTCCTGCTCATCCAACAACCCCTCTAACTTCCTAAACCTGTTCAACTTCACCCAAACCATAACCTGTCCAACCCGCATAGACAAGTGTACCAAATGACAGTCAACAGTCGACTGGATATTACTCAATAAACACAACCTTAGTTACCTAGCAGGCTGTCTACCAGACTCCCTCAGTGACCATACACCAACCTTCAAATACAGAGAACGTGTCCATTCCCAAAGCAACATTACCTACAAATACATCTGTAGTAAAAGAAACTTCTCCCACTCCTCATTTAATCAGTTACTCCAACAATGTAACTGGGCACCACTTAAAATCCTCTAACTACACTAGCTGTTCAGTACTTCAACAGTACCTTCCTTAATATACTTAATCATTTTGGTCCCACCAGAAAAATCCTCCCAAAAGCTAAACAGCTTCCTTGACTAACCCCAGACACCAAACTGCTACTAAGGTGTAGGGACAAAGCCTGGGCAGCCTACTACACTACCAGATACAATACAAACCTATCTACATATCAACAGCTAAGAAATCAAGCTAAAAAACAAATCAGGAAAGATAAACAGGCTTACTTCCTAACCTGTCCACAGACACACATAAACAACTCCCAAACGTTCTGGCACAGCGTTATCTCTTTAGCCCTGGTCACTCCTCAGCCCCTGCCCCAGTCACCTCTAATAATACTGACCCTATTGCCAATCAATTCAACTCTCATTTTGTACATACCATAATCACTCTGCTAAATGACCAACCTAACAAACCTCTTACATGCCCCACTCCTTCTCCTGACAATCACTATCCCTTTGCTTTCACTCCCATCCAGACCAGTTACATAAAAACATTCCTATCCAAGCTAAAGCCCTGCTGTCTTGCAGTTCATAATGAATTTCTAAAAATCGCTGCTCCCTCCATTGCCTACCCTATATTAATCCTGATTAATAGATCTATCTCAGAAATCTATGTCCCAGCTCTATGGAAAATATCCTACATCATACCCTTCACAAAGGTGGTCCATCCAGAGAACTCACAAACTACCTCCATATAGCCATCCTTTCCCCCCTTGCAAAAATCCTAGAAAAGTGCATCCACAATCAAATCCTTAACCATTTCCTTACTCACAAACTACTATCCAGTTCCCAACATTGCTTTAGATGCAAACATAGTACCAACCCTGATCTATTATCCTTCACCAACACCGTCCATGATCTCTTAAATGAAGGGCAACTTGTCTCCTCTATCTTTCCTGATATGTCCAAGGCTTTTGACACTGTTTCTCACCAGCTGCTACTTAACTAACTCTAATCCTATGGCCTCAATTCCTCTTCCCTGTCCTGGTTCCAGTGCTATCTGTCCAACCACCAGCAAGCAACTAAATGGGAAAACAACCTACCCCCCTTGCTCTCTGTTAGAAAAATATGTATTAATGTATATGTTTAGTGCTTATTGAGAAGCAAGAAAGGATTAATGCATTTTATTCTATTAATGATATGACAAGAAAAATGAATTCATATGAAACTGCAAGAAGCTTTTGGAAACTGCAGTGTGCCTTTTGCAAGTTGGCCTCTGACCCCAGCAGCTGCTAGCTCAGCAAGAATTAATGTTTATGCTTTCCACAAGTGATTATCTGCTGGGTCAGGAAATTAAATGTGTGAAATAATGAGAATCTTCTGCTCTTTTCCACTTGCGCAATCGACCTTGTATATGTTGCTAGATAACGCACCGGCTGCAAGGAAGAAGTGATAACATGTAACAAGAGAAATGTATTGAGAACTGTATCTACTATTATGTTCGAATTAACTTAGAACCTTGAGTGGAAACTTTTGTAAAAGGCTATTGTAACTAACCAGGTGGCTAGCAAGGCCACGTTGTTAACCAGAAAAACTTTTTAAGCAAAATGTAGTATCAGCATCTTAGATGAATAGAATATTGTAAGCTAAAGTGATGTAAAACCCCTTGTGACTGACTACGTCAGCCTGGTGGGTTAATACTAGTAAGAAATACTATAAAAGTTGTGTACTTCCTGTTTCATTCAGACAAAATTCTGTACTTGTATGTTTTTTGCCTCCTGGTGTACACTAGTAAAGAACCTGAACCTGAACCTCCTGTGTATTGATCTTTTTATTACAGTATTTTTTCATTTAACACTCTCTGTCTCTGTTGGTGTAGTCCAAGGTTCAATACTTGGCCCTCTCCTCTTTAGCATATTTACAAATAACCTCAGCTCTGCAGCTAAGCTGGCCTCCATTGTCCAATATGCAGATAATGCTACAATCATCTGCTCAGCCCCCTCACCCCAAGAATGTCAAGAAAAAAATGCAATTATCCTTTCAAGAGATAGAAAAGCACCTCTGTGAACACCAACTCATTTTAAACCCAAACAAAACTAAGGTAATAGTCTTCAATAATAAAACATCCATGTCAAGCCAGTCCCCTCTCTCAATTCTCTCCTCAAATGGTACTAGGCTCGACCCCACCAACCAAACTAAACTTCTAGGTGTCACAATAGATGAACATCTAAAATTTGACAAACATATTTCTCTGACAATCAAAAAAGTTCATATTATAATTGGCACCCTGTATAGGACAAAACCTTTCCTAACCCACAGGGCTAGACTAGCCACTGCTCAGTCAAATTTCTCTCTACACTCCTCTACAGCTCTCTCATATTCACAAACATGCACAAGTCTGACCTCAATAACCTAAAATCCTGTCACAACAAAATTGCCAAATTTGCCTCCAGTCACCCATACAAGACCACCATTATACTGCTCTCTCTCTCAGCTCACCTGGCTCGAACTCCCTAACCTGTTATCTCTCAATCAGCTCACCATAGCCCACAAAATAATCCACCAACCCAGCAATCTCCCTGTTCTTGCTAACCTTCTCCAACCTAGTTTCAATCTTAGGGCCCTCAGATCTTCGATTAACTAATGCTACAGGTGACCCACACCTGCAACCAACACGGTGACTCCCTCTATTCCTACAAAATTGACAAACTATGGAACACACTTCCTCAGCCTATTACACAAAACTCTAATTATCAAGATTTCAAAAAAGTCTTAAAACTACCTATCCAACCATTGGCTCTGCTCCTGCTACTCCCCAGGCTAATTTTATATTGGTTCCATTACTACATTCAATTCCCAATTTTTTTCAGTATGTTACCTTGCATACAGGTTGCCACCAATTTCTTACTACCTAATGGGATAAGGGTGCACTTGAACCTATAATCTTCTCACCATCCTGTTACTCATCTGTGTCTCATGGCTAGCACCTTACTGTAATAAACTATCATATATTTTGTTCATTGCTATTTAACTATACTTTTGTATTATAGAATCCAATGTTATTTGCAGGTTTTTTACTGTGACTGCAATTGATGATATATTAACTGTATTCTGTAATTTTCCATGCTGCTTTTAGCATTAGTATTGTGTCTGTATTAGAACTTCCTAACTCTAATTCTGTATCTTCTGTAATGTATCTTATATATATTTCTGTGCTTATATTGTTACTTGTGGATCGTTCTACCCAGGTCTCCGGTGAAAACGGGCTCCTAGCCCAGTCAGACATCACCCGGTTAACAAATACAATAAATAAATAAAACAGGGATATTTTAGCCATTATTGTACTTAGTGTTCTGAGAGGAAATTGACCACAACACCGAAAATTAAATGCAAAATGTCAAACTTAGCATTAAAGACACATGAGCTGCAGCCACTGGGGCCTGTCTCTGAAAGGCAATCCTTCTGTACCCTTTAACATGTCATTATTAACTTTTAGATAATAATAATAGACAGAGTAGTTAGAAAATCTATATAAGACTTCATTTATGACCCTTAGAGTTTCCAGTGCAGCACACCTCAGAATTTGGTCTCAGGGTTTCAGTCACTTAAAAGCATAGGATTGTAGCCACAATACTTTATAACTAAAACCATATATTTTTTTCTGGTGAAATATGCAGGAATTTTATTTTTGATACACTGAGGACTTACAACATTACTATTACCCAGACCTTTATGCAGAGGTCAAATAATCCCTAGATCAAAACCAAACATGGTGCCAAACAGTGACAGCAAAGCCCTCCGAAATGTTAGATTTGTTAGTTGTATATAGGTTAGCCCCCCAACAAAATAGTCTAATAAGATAAACACACACACACACACACACACACACACACACACACACACACACACACACACACACACACACACACACACATACTGTTTTACTGAGAAGAAATCATACAAATATAGTGCTCATGTTGCTCTTTGACATATATCATCCCAAACAAATCATATTAATAATTATTCAGAAGTGACCATTTAATTGCCATTTGCTTTTCAATTCAGCCTCTTCCCCACCCATATAAGCAGGCACCTACTTCTAACAATTACCTCTCACATGGATTAGTCATAATCAGTGAAACAACAGCCATTTTCACCTGTAGGGCAACCCAGCCCCAATTTTGATTGCCCAAGAAATCAAATAAATAACTAACTAAATAAATAAATAACTAAAGAAAAATGTATGGTGCTGTCAGTAATGTTTACTATTATCACTGACTAAAGATCTATCAGTTTTCTGCCTGAAAAGAAATGAAAAAATAAATGATCACAGCAAAGATGTCTCACGTTGGAGCATTTAAACTATATTCTGTTGTTTCCCATTTCCTGACAGAGCCATAAGAATTACCACTTTATTTTGAACAACCTAACTCCCTTTCTTTTATCCACCAACTACCCTTCTCAAACAGATAACCAGTGTATTGATAATCTGTGATTTGCATTTCTTTGTGAACCCAGCCACTGGGGATGCACAAGCCAGTGCATTTCTTTGTGCTGGTCCCAAGCCCAGATAAATGGGGAGGGTTGCATCAGGAAGGGCACCCGGCTTAAAACCTCTGCCAAACTACTTATGTGGAGAACATTTCATATTTCCATACCAGATCAGTCGAGGCCCGGGTTAACAACGACCGCCACCTGTACTGTTAGCCAACAGGGTGCTGCCGGAAATCGGGCTACTGTTGGCCAAAGGAGAAGATGAGGGGGAAGGCATGCCCAAAGGCAGGAAGAGAGGAGGAAGGTTAGGAGTGTAGTAGTGAGGGTAGGAACTTTGAATGTTGGCAGTATGACTGATATAAGGAGAGAGCTAGCTGATATGATGGAGAGAAGGAAGGTTGATATATTGTGCGTGCAAGAGACCAGATGGAAGGGAAGTAAGGCCAGATGTATAGGAGTTCAAATTGTTCTATCATGGTGTGGATGGCAGGAGAAATGGGGTAGGGGTTATCTTAAAGGAACAGTATGCCAAGAGTGTTTTGGAGGTGAAGAGAGTGTCTGATAGAGTGATGTTTATGAAGCTTGAAATTGATGGTGTAATGATGAATGTTGTTAGCGCATATGCTCAACAAGTTGGGTGTGAGATGGATGAGAAAGAAAAATTTTGGAGTGAGTTGGATGAAGTGGTGGTGATTGTACCCAATGGTGAGAGACTAGTGATTAGAGCAGACTTCAATGGGCATGATGGTGAAGTGAACAGAGGGGATGAGGAAGTGATGGGTAGGTATGGTGTTAAGGAGAGGAATGCAGAAGGTCAGATGATTGTGGATTTTGTGAAAAGGATGGACATGGCTGTGGTGAATACATATTTTAAGAAGAGGGAGGAGCATAGGGTGACATACAAGAGTGAAGGAAGATGCACACAGGTGGATTATATCTTATGTAGCAGGGCCAGTCTGAAGGAGATTGGAGGCTGTAAAGTGGTGACAGGGGAAGGTGTAGTTAAGCAGCTTAGAATGCTGGTCTGTAGGATGACGTTGGTGATCAAGAAGAGGAGGAGGAGTGTGAAAGCAGTGCCAAGGATTAAATGATGGAAGTTAAAAAAAGGGTGATTGTGAGGTGGAGTTCAGGGAAGAGTTAAGACAGGCACTGGGAGGCATTGAAGAGTTATCGAATAGCTGGGTAACTACAGCAGAGCTAGTAAGGAAGACTGCTAGAAAGGTGCTTGGTGTGACATCTGGACAGAGGAAGGAGGACAAGGAGACCTGGTGTTGGAATGAGGAAGTACAGGAGAGTATACAGAGGAAGAGGCTGGCGAAGAAGAAGTGGGATTGTCAAAGAGATGAAGAAAGTAGACATGAGTATAAGGAGACGAGGCGCATGGCAAAGAGAGAGGTGGCAAAGTCTAAGGATAAGGCATATGGAGAGTTGTTTGAGAGATTGGACACTAAAGAGGGAGAAAAGGACCTGTACCAATTGGCTAAACAGAGGGACAGAGCTGGGAAAGACATGCAGCAGGTAAGGGTGATAAAGGATAGTGAGAGAAACGTACTCACAAGTGAGGAGAGTGTGTTGAGTAGAAGGAAAGAGTACTTTGAGGGGCTGATGAATGAATAGAATGAGAGAGAAACAGAAGGTTGGATGATGTGGGGATAGTGAATCAGGAAGTGAAACAGATTAGCAAGGAGGAAGTAAGGACAACTATGAAGAGGATGAAGAATGGAAAGGCTGTTGGCCCAGATGACATACCAGTGGAAGCACGGCGGTGCTTAGGAGAAATGGCAGTGGAATTTTTAACCAGATTGTTTAATAAAATTCTGGAAAATCAGAGATGCCTGAGGAGTGGAGAAAAAGTGTTTTGGTACCTATCTTTAAGAATAAGGGTGATGTGCAGAGCTGTAGTAACTACAGAGGGATAAAACTGATCAGCCACAGCTTGAAGTTATGGGAAAGAGTAGTGGAAGCTAGGTTAAGAAGGGAGGTGATGATTAGTGATCAGCAGTATTGTTTCATGCCAGAAAAGAGCACTATAGATGCAATGTTTACTCTGAGAGTGTTGTTGGAGAAATACAGAGAAGGTCAGAAACAGTTGCATTGTGTCTTTGTGGACTTAGAGAAAGCATATGACAGGGTGCCTAGAGAGGAGTTGTGGTATTGTATGAGGAAGTCGGGAGTGGCAGAGAAGTATGTAAGAGTGGTACAGGATATGTACGAGGGTAGTGTGACAGTGGTGAGGACTGCAGTGGGAATGACAGATATGTTTAAGGTGGAGGTGGGATTACATCAAGAATCAGCTCTTAGCCCTTTCTTATTTGCAGTGGTGATGGACAGGTTGACAGATGAGATCAGACAGGAGGCCCTGTGGACTATGATGTTTGCAGATGACATTGTGATCTATAGTGAGAGTAGGGACCAGGTTGATAAAGGATAGTGAGGGAAACGTACTCACAAACGACGAGAGTGAGGTTGAGGAGACCCTGGAGAGGTGGAGATATGCTCTAGAGAGGAGAGGAATGAAGGTTAGCAGGACTAAGATGGAATATATGTGTGTGTGAATGAGAGGGAGGGTAGAGGAATGGTGAGGATGCAGGGAGTAGAGTTAGTAAAGGTGGATGAGTTTAAATACATGGGATCAACAGTTCAGAGTAATGGTGAGTGTGGAAGAGACGTGAAGAAGATAGTACAGGCAGGGTGGAATGGGTGGAGAAGAGTGTCAGGAGTGATTTGTGACAGACGGGTACCAGTAAGAGTGAAAGGAAAGGTCTACAAGAGGGTAGTGAGACCAGCTATGTTATATGGGTTGGAGATGGTGGCATTGACAAAAAGGCAGGAGTCAGAGCTGAATGTGGCAGAGTTAAAGATGTTAAGATTTGCACTGGGTGTGACTAGGATGGACAGGATTAGGAATAAGTATATTAGAGGGTCAGCTCAGGTTGGACAGTTTGGAGACAAAGCAAGAGAGGCGAGATTGCATTGGTTTGGACATGTGCTGAGGTGGGATGCTGGGTATATTGGGAAAAGGATGGTAAGGATGGAGATGCCAGGTAAGAGGAAAAGAGGAAGGCCTAAGATAAGGTTTATGGATGTGGTGAGAGAGGACATGCAAGCAGTTGGTGTGACAGAGCAAGATGCAGAGGACAGGAAGAAATGGAAACAGATGATCTGCTGTGGCGACCCCTAATGGGAACAGCCGAAAGAAGATGATGATGTGATTGCCAAAAATGATAAAATAGCCACAATAATATATTTCAGTCTGTGTCCCAGTAACCGTCCTCCACACCCACCATAGCACATTACTCTTCTGCTGAGGCAGTGTCCACAATTATCATTACCCAGAGTTAAATTTACTTTACTTTCAAAAACTAAAATAAAAGACATACCTGATAGAAAAAAAAAACACCTAAAGATGCTTGTGTCTGTACGTTTTAATAGTCTCTAGTCTAATGAGATTGCAAGTTAGGCACTGAAATCAGTTGCTAGGGACAAATAATCATAAATGCTTAAACTATATAGTAATTGGACCTGGTTTGGCTACCAGTGCCCTATTTATTATATTCATGGTTTAGAAGTGAGAAGTCACACAAATAAATAACATGACTTCTCATTTCTAGGTTATACAGTAAAACTGATTTAACTGCAGGATAATTATTTGTAACAATGTAGCAGAGCAAAGTATACAACAGCTTTTCAAGCTGGTTTGGCTACCAGTGCCCTATTTATTATATTCATGGGATATAACTGAGAAGCCACACAAATAAATAACATGACTTCTCACTTCTAGGTTATACAGTAAAACTGATTTAACTGCAGGATAACTATTTGCAACAATGTAGCAGAGCAAAGTATACAACAACTTTTCAAGCTGTTGGTGTATGGGAAGTGCACTTCACTTCTGGCTTCAATCTCTGTAGCAGCACTGTGTTACAACTTTCAGTGCTGTAAAGTACTTCATGCTGCCACAGTTTCTTTATTTCTTTTTTTGTTTTCTTCTGCTTAGCTTGTAGTATTTATTTATTTATTTATGTATTTATTATCTGTTGACAGGGATTGTCCGACTGAGCTGAAGAGCCCTTTTTCAGAGGGGGCCCGGGGAGAAAAGCTCCAACATATTATACAATTTTCATTATAAATTAGCAATAAATAGCAATGTTACAGGATTATTACAAGGCATTAAGTAGCAATACAATGTTATACAGTGTCAGTAATCAGGAGTATAGCATAACTTTTTCAAGATGTATAAAAGAAATATGTCATTAATATGAATATAATTTTTGGGGTAAGTGGTTATAAAAACCCAATTTTATCATGATGTAGTTGCATGAAGGTGAGACAATTACAATAGAATGTTTCTCTGAGGCAATTTGCTTAATAGATTTTAGAAGACAGTAGAAAGAGTAGTCAAGGAAGATTAGAGAGAGCTAGTGAGAAATGTGAGTTAAGGGCAGAAAGTAGATTAAGGTATGAGAAGTAGGAGATGTTTTAGGAGGGAGAATGCAGTGGCAGGACCAGTGACTTTTAAAGTGCTCTTTGGTGGCTGTCTTAAATTGTTTAGGATGTGTAAGGGTCCTGATTTCTAGAGGGAGCCTATTCCAGGCAATAGTGGGTGATAACTGTACATGTAGCATCCAAATTTAGACTTGGGTTTGTAGATTTATAGTAGGTCTTGGTTAGAGCTTCGGAGAGGTCTGGAGGGAGAATAATGGGAGATGAGAGGGGATAGTGCTGGGCAGTAGGAAGGCTGGTATAGGACAGAACGGATGATCTGGAGCTGAAATAGAAGAAGCTGGTGGGGTAATTCAAGCCAGTTAAGGTGTTTCAGAGAGAGACAGTGATGGGATTTGTAGGTTTGTTGGGCAGCAAATTTAGTTACCTTGTTGTAGGAAGATTCAAGTTTGGTCAGGAGTGCTGAGTTAAGATTTGTGAGAATTTAAGAATTGTACATTAGACTGGGTAGAAGGTAGGTGAGAGAGAAAGAGAGTAATATTGGCTTCAGAGGTAAGGAATTTCTTGTTATGGTAAAGGAGCCCTAGTTTTGAATGAGTCTTTTTGATACAGTTATTAACATGCATGGATTCTACCTGAATGGGAGTGTTATTAAGGGACTGTATGGAGAAGGAGGGTTTAATATTGTTGAACTTTTTAGGTAGGAAGAATAACAGCTTTGATTTTTTAGGGTTAAGGATGAGCTGGTTGTTGGACAGCCATGTTTCAACTAAGTTAAAAGGTCCATAAGTAGCTGAGAAGAGCTTAAAGGGAGAGTTGGCTGTGGTGATGATTGTAGAGTCATCTGCATATTGCACTAAAGATGACTGAGGATAGGAAGTAGAGAGCTGATTAGTTAAGATATTAAAAAGTAAAGGCCCTAGGATAGACCCTTGAGGTACCCCCATTTTGACAGGGAGAGGAGGGGAGAATGCAGAGTGCCATCTCACTGATTGAGATCTATCAGTCAGGTAGCTGGAGAACCATGCAACAGTATCAGAGGAGAAGTTGAGGTTATGCAGTTTGTACAGCAGGAGAGAGTGTGAGACAGTTTTGAAAGCTTTTGAAATGTCCAAGAATAGAGAAGAAATAAGTTTATGGTCATCCATGGCTATAGAGATAGTGTTGAGGAAGGATAATAGAGCTGTAGTGGTGCTATGTTTGGGTCTGAAGCCGTGTTGAGTGGGTGTAAGCAGATTTTCCTGTATTAGATACTGCATAACTTGTTTATGAATGCCTCCTTTTTACTAGTACTTTAGAGAGAGGGGAGAGGATAGCGATAGGCCTAAAGTTGGAGATCTCAGAGGAGTTACCTCCTTTGTGTATAGGTAGAGTGTAGCATTGTTTCCAGATGGAAGAGACTTTAGATTCAGAGATAGAGCGATTAATTAGGATAGATACAGGGAGAGCAAGAGAGTCAGCTGCTAGTAGAAGAAAAGTGGAAGGAATATTGTCAGCTGATGCTGAGCATGGTTTTAATTTAGAGAATAGAGTTTTGATGTAGCTAATAGGTACAGCTTTGAGGGAGAAGGTATTTGAGGAGATAGTATTAGGAGTAGTTTCAGAAAAGTTGGAGATATTAGTAGTAGAGAAGTTTGGGTTAGGTTTCAGTAGCTTAGATATTGAATCAATAAAATAGGTACTGAAGATAGTGGCAGTTTTTTCAGATGTTTTGTCTGGGCATGGATTGGGGGAGAAACGATTACCGGGATGTAATATTTGGTTAATAGAGTTCCAGAATTTTTTAGGATTAGATTTTAGGGCTGTGGGAGGTTTGTTATAGAAGTCATTTTTATCTTTGTTTATGTTTTTTTTTTGTCAAATTTCTGAGTTCTTTATATTTTTGTAAGTCTGCAGAGAGCTTAGTTTGTGACTATTTTTTCCATAGTTTGTCTTTAGTTATCATAAGGGTATGAGTGGCTTTTGAAAGCCACAGAGATATGGTGGACTTAATTCAGACTTTGTGAGGAGGAGCAAGTGAGTCTAAGATGCTAAGGAAAGTGGAGTTGAAAGCTAGGACTGCTTCTTCTAGTGGGAGTTGGGTAAGGAATTTCCAGTTTACTTGAGAGAGGAGGGCATTAAAGGTTTCTGGATGGAAGTTAGAGAGTTTATGACAAGTGACAAATTTAGGAGGTTTTGAGAAGTGCGGAGTGAACCTAAGCATTTTTATAGGGAAGTGATCACTCAGGCTATTTGGTATTGCTTCTGGGTTATGCTATTTGGAAGGATTAGATACAAGTACCCAGTCAATAAGAGTACTAGATGTGTGAGAGTTGATTGTATAAGTAGATTGGGAGATTAGCTGTGTAAAGCCATATAAATTAATATTAGTATTAGAGTATGGATTACAGAGAGTTAATCAGTTAATGTTGACATCCCCAAGGAGGATAGTTTCATTGGGGATGTGTTGAGAAAAGTATGAAATAATATTTTCGAGCAGAGGAATGTTGTCTCTTGGAGGAATATACATGGCTGCTACTGTGATAGTGGTGTGGTCATTTATTTTAAGGTTAGCTGTAAGTACTTCAGCAGGAGTAACGGATGGGATCGGATTCATAATACTTGTAATGGTGAGGTGGTTGGAGTAGAGGATGGAAACGCCACCCCCTTTTTTGTTTTGGCAATCTATGTAGAGTATATTATAACTAGGGGGGAGAATGTCTTTATCAGAGGTTTGAGGTTTTAGCCAAGTCTCTTCTAGGGTGATGACATCAGGGGTGATGACAGCAGGGGTGTGGAAGGTTATCCAGACATGGATTTCACTAACTTTGTTTAGAATGCTACGAGCATTCATAGAGTAAAAGGAAATATGTTTGTTTGGAGAGGATGAGTTTAAGTTGGGAGAGTTAGAGTTATGCATGGTGGGGTGATGGATGGGCCCAGGATTTGGATGTATGTCTCCTGATAGAAGCAGGGCTACATGAAGTTGGTATAAAGTAAGAAATTAAATGGGTTGTAAGTTAAGTACTTAGTCTTGGTTTTAGCTTGTAGTACATGAGGGAAGTTAAAACTTCCCACTTGCTGCAAATAATTATGACTGCATTACTGACCATAACTGTAGTTTATTTTGTTCTCAAAATGGATTCCAAGATTCATCTCTCAAGCATTGCTTTCAAGGTGAATTTATTAAATAAATTCCCAGACATATAACAAACTGGTTATGATTAGTGACTCAGTCACAATCCTTTATATCATTCTGCAATGCTTTGCTGATAGAAATGTCTACCGTCAATGATGTCTTCTCTATGAACCTGAAAGAAAGCTGTAATGAGGGAGAAATTAGCTTATGATAAATGTCTGTGTTAGTTCTGGATAGTCATCTGTTATACATATGGTAGTTTAGATGGCTACATGTTCTTAAATTAGAGCCATGATTATCTGATCCATTTTTATTTGCAGACACAGCACTTATTTATTCCTGTAGTTCTATAGTTATTTATTTGTTGCTATTTGATAAACAGGTAGGTGGCAGATCAAATGAGCCTTTTCACGTGCAACACAGGTTCTAATGAAGCAGAGCAAAAATGAAAAATACAGAAAGACAAGATTACAGAAATAGATACCTCAAGGTTGCAGACCGTTTAAGTGAAGGCATTGGGTCCTGGAGTTTAAGGGAGTTGGCCAGTACAAGCATATATGCATGTTAAATCATCACCTGTCACAGTGGTGCAGTGGTCAGTATTGTTGCCTTACAGGAAGAGGTTCTCCGGTTCAGTTCTTGGCTGGAGTGCCTTCTGTGTGGAGTCGGCATGTCCTCCTTGTGGGCAAGTAAGTTTGGAAGTGTTTGTGTGGAATACATTGCTCTGAATATCACTCATCTCTGCATTTTGATTTGGAGCTCTTAAGTTTGATCAATTCTGTTTTGTATCTTATTCTAGTATTACATTTGTTTTGGTTTAGTTTTCAGTTCTGTTGGAGTTTTAAGATTTCTTGGCTAGGGTCAGTTAAAAAAAGTTACCAAAGAATTACTTTGCAAACTGTGACTAGCATCAGTTAATTAGTGGGGGAGCTGAGAAACAGCATTGCTCTTTTATTTGTTCACTAAGACCATTCATCCACTTGAGCAGATTCCACTCCCAAAGAGGTGTGTGTATGCTGTCAGCTCAGTCTATACTCCAACCCGCCAGGAAAGAAAGCAACCCAGTGATTGGGAAATTAAGAAAATAAGAAAATAAATCAAAATAAATTGAGGTCCTAGTCTCCCAGCAAATTGTACTCTGTGCAAACTGAAGTGCATTCAGCTCAGTCTATACGCCCACCCACCCAGGAAAGAAAGCAACCCAGTGATCGGGAAATTAAGAAAATAAGAAAATAAAATAAATCAAAATAAATGGAGGTCTTAGTCTCCCAGCAAATTGTGCTCTGTGCAAACTGAAGTGCATTCAGCTCAGTCTATACTCCCACCTTCCCAGGAAAGAAAGCAACCCAGCGATCTGGAAATTAAGAAAATAAAAAAATAAATCAAAATAAATGGAGGTCCTAGTCTCCCAGCAAATTGTGCTCTGTGCAAACTGAAGCACATGTAAGCTCCTGTTGTTTAATTACTTGGTCCTTTAAGAAGGGAATGTTATCTAATTCCCTACTCATGCTGATCTAAGTATAATTGTGATTTTTTCATAGGTCCATAGGTTTGTAGGTAGGTACTAGGCTATCTGCTCTAGGGCATTTATAAACTAGCCAGCATGTGTAGGCTTTCACCTCCCTTTTAGACTAGATACCAGAGCCTCTGTCCAGCAGGGCCATAGAGGTGATCCCAGGAGTAAATTTACGATTTCCCATCCACTCATCAAGATTTCTCTTGAAGATTGTCAGCAAGGGGCTCTGCCTAACATAGACTGGGAAGCCTCTGGGATATGAATCTATCCCTCCAGCATGTCCTATTTACTGTTGTGCCAAGGTTTAAATCCCTGGAGCATGTAGCTCTAATGGATTTGGTTTTACTGAGGTGAAGCATGTCTATTAATTCCGGGTTAGACATGGCCTTGTACGTCAGGCAGAGATCGCCTCTGAGTAGGCAGTAAGCAACTGAGTAGAGTTGGAGTTTCTTTAGTCATGTTACGTAGAGGATCTGTTTGAGGCCCATGATCCTATTGGCGAGGTACTTTTGAGGTCTCTCCAGCTGTTGCAGGTGCCAGGTAAGATACATCCCAAATGGGGCATTGTACTCAATTATGGGCCTGATGAACGATGAGTAGAGGGGCACAATGACCTCTCTTGATCTAGATGTGAAGCCTTTTGTGATTAGGTGAGCTATATAGAAGGTTTTTCTAACCACTTTGGCAATGTGATTGTCAAATGAGAGATTACTATCTACTTGGGTCACCAGATCCCTAATTACTTCTTCTGTACTTAGTGGATTACCTCCTATGTGGTAGTTTATGGGCACTTTGTTTTTCCCAAAGGGGATGACTATGCACTTTTTGGCATTTAGCTTGAGGCCATGGTTCTGACACCAGGTAACCGTCTCAGTGAGACCCTTCTGGAGGATGCTTGTGTCAGCCGGAGAGTCGATAATGGCTCCCAGTTTGCAATCATCTGCAAACTTGGTCAGCCACAGTTCTCATGTGCTTGCTGTGCCTCAGAAAAGTATCTACCGAACAAGAGGGGTCCTAGGACTGAGCCCTGTGGGACACCACTTGTAACTGGTTTAGAGTCGGACATGGCCCCCGCAACTCTGACCATGTGAGTTCTATCCCTGAGCCAGTTTGCAACCCATCTTGTGACATACAGGTTGATATTTATGCTGGTAAGCTTATTTATGATGCCAGAGTGGGGTATTGTGTCAAAGGCCTTTGCGAGGTCCAGGTAAGCTGTGTGGAATACCGTTCCCTCATCTATGGCTTTGGTTACTGTTTCAAAGAAGTCAACCAGGTTTAAGAGGCATGATCTGCCTTTAACAAAGCAGAATTGGGTAGGGTCCAGTGTCTGGAGGTTCCCAATGTCTTTGTTTATGAGATCCATGATGATGCGCTCCATAGCCTTAAAGACCAGGCTAGTCAGGCTTATAGAGCAATAGTTCCCTGGATCCATTGTGGTGCCACCTTTGTGCAGCGGGATTACTGTTGCTGTACGCCATTCTTTGGGTACATAACCTGTAGTAAGGCTGAGTTGGAACAGTAAATTTATGTGAGAGTTTAGTTCTTTTTGGAGCTCGTGTAAGATGCAGCTTGGGATACCATCCGGTCCCATTGATGCTGTGTTTTTTACTTTGGAAAGGGCTCCTTTCACCTGTGTGTCTGTGATGTCTGGGGGACTGCATTCTTCTGGGATAGATACTGGGCCTTTTGGGGGGGAAGGTGGGGTAAAGTTTGCACTGAACCTGTCCTCCAGGATGTTGGCAATGTCAGTGGGTTCAGTGTATTTTGTGCCATTTTAAACCAGCTCAGAGCAGATCTGAGAGTTGCCACCCAGATTCTTGATGTAGCTAAAGAAAGCCTTATGATTATCTTTAGAGTCTTTGGTGATTTTTCTTTTGAAGCTAGCCTTTGATGATTTTTGAGGGATCGAAGTTTCTTGCTAATACTGATCAGGGATGCCTTCCCTTTTTGGGATTTTGCCCTATCCTGTAATAGTTTCCTCCTTCTGTTGTATAGCTTATTTATGGCTGGGGTCCACCAGACTGGTCACCTGTTTTTGGAGGAGTGAGTCTTGGTTTTACTTGGCATGGCACGATCCTTGCATTCCCGTAGGTGCTCATAGAATGCATTTGTAAAGGATTCTGCAGTTTGGGTAGCATTTTCCATTACTCCGGGGGCTTTTAAGCTTTCCACCTCGGTCTTGAGAAGTGTGAAGTTTGCTTTTGAGAAATGTTTAACAGTGGTTGATTGGCTGGGGGTGGGGTCGGGATGTGGATGTCCGTTGTGATTAGTTTATGGTCTGATCTTACCAATGAGGGGTTTACCTCTGGTGTGGAACATTGAGCCCCCATGTTGGTGATGACCAGGCCCAATATGTTGTCTCCTCTTGTAGGAGTGGTGACCAGTTGTTCCATGGTATTTGAGTTTATGAACTCCAGGAACCATTGGGCAAAGGAGTTGGGACTTGAGTAGTTTTCCCAGTCAGTGTTTGGGTAGTTGAAATCCCCCAATATCATGGTGTTTGGTGATTCCTTCTTATTCTCCAATGTTCTCAGGAATGCTGAGTGGCGGTCCTGAGACAAGGTGGATGATCTGTAGCAGGCTACAAACTGAAAGGCAGTTTTTCCCACTGTTAGTTGCACATGGATGGTCTCTGATGCCTCATGCAGTGTCACTAACCTGGAGGTGTGGGTATCCTTGATGAAGATGGATACTCCCCCGTATTTTGTATTTTGGTCTGAGTTCTGGGGCCGAAAAGTATGGTATGCATTATATCCTGGTAGTGGTGGGGTGCTCTCTGGAGCCTTGAACCAGGTTTTTGTTACTGCACAGATATCAATTTTCTCCATACTGAGGAGTGCCTCGAGTGCATGCATCTTGAGGTTTACACTTCTGGCGTTGAGTAGCATTGCCCTTAGTTTTTTGTTTCTTGTATTGTCTATGGAGATGGGTTTGTCTTTTGAGCCTTGCCTAAAAAAGGCACTATGGGGGTGGCAAGAGCCTTAACCAGTATTCGAAAGCTTAAGGGTGACAGGTGCAAGCCTTCCCTAGGGAAGCAACGTGGCTTGTCGAGCATGTCATCCCAGGCTGACAGACACTGGATCCCCTTTGAATGACATGAGCCCTAACAGTGTGCACACTCGCAGGGTTTCCTAGCTTTTACGGTAGGTGGCAGCAAACAGCCACAAATCCTCCCAAAGAAACTTCAACTATACAGCTTTCTAAAGGCTTTCTGGTCCAAGCTATTCATTATAGTGTCCTTTCCAGGTCTACCTTCTTACCCTGTCTGTTTTTAGACTTTACCCTAAGTAACATCCTTAAACTCTGGCCTATAAAGTTATTTAACTAAATTACCATCTACAGTCACTATCAGTCTATCAGTGCACAGCCCTTGCCTGCAACCACTGATACGTTTTTCGCATTCACCTCTGCAAGGGGAGGTGCGTACCTTTCATTATTTCCCAACCCTTTCCCCTAAGTCCTTACTCTTAATCCCAGCCCCTGCACACATCCTTCCTATCACATTCCAGCATCCCGCCCCCTCCTCTCAATACTCCTCTTCATATATAGGTATTTTCCCACCGCACTTTCCCCTAAGACCATTCATCCACTTGAATGGATTCCACTCTCAACGTGGTGTGTGTACGCTGGTAAGGCGCCCTGCTACTTAATGTCTGTTTGATTCGCTTTACTAAGACGTGTTACCCAAGCTGTTAAATGTGCTTACTGCTACTTTATAATGTGCTTACTGCTATTTTATAATGTACTGTAGGTTCTGAATTTGCTGAAACCGTGCTTTATACTTTATACTTACTGAATTGGATTTAAAACGCACCACGCCAAGGCCTTTAATTGCCCTGGAGCAAGCATTGCATATTGTCCCATATGGGAATCTAGCTGGGGTTAACTACATTATTACCTGCGGAATTTCTTACCCTATATTTATGGCATTGGATTTAAAACGCACAACGCCAAGGCCTTTAATTCACCATGGAGCAAGCATTGCATATTGTCCCGTATGGGAATCTAGCTGGGGTTAACTGCATTATTACCTGCGGAATTCTTATTTTTATATTTACGGCATTTGCAACCCACCACGCCAAGGCCTTTAATCTGCTCTGGAGGAAGCATTACATACTGTCCCATATGGGAATCTAGCTGAGGTTACCTACATTATATGCACCCTTGCCGCTAATTTATAGTGATTTTTGAAATAGCATTTTGATGTTGTATGGGAATCTAACTGGGGATACCTGCAGTATATGCACATTTCTCGCTAATTTATAGTGATTTTGATATAGCATTTTGATGTTGTAAATGAACAGTGTTGTTTGAATTATAGCCGCAAATTTATAGTGATTTTTGAAATAGTATACTGATGTTGTATGGGAATCTAACTGGGGATATCTGCATTATATGCACCCTTCCCACTAAGCTCTAGTGATTTTTGAAATAGCATTTTGATGTTGAAAATGAACAGTGCTGTTTGACTTATTGCGCATCTTATCTGCCATTATTACTGTATGAAAAGGTCCTTTGTACTGCTCCTTCATTGTATGTTGTAAATGAACAGTATTGTTTGAATACTGTGCATGTTATCTGCCATTATTACTGAACGAGAAGGTCCTTTGTACTGCTCCTTTATTTTTAACACTGAGTATCTTTTATACCTATGTCCAAGTGCTCTTTAGTTTACTTCTCTTATGTGTCTTTACCGCATGCAATATCTCAGCCACTATACCTGCAACCACGCATCCACACTTATCTTGTCCCACTCTATTTAACTCTCTTATCCACCCACACTCAACTATCCTCACCTCCTACACTCTTCATACTTTAATCTGACTATTTCCACATCATAATCTAATGCTACCCCTACTCTCTGCTCTTTTTTCCAGTCAGCTCAGTCTGTGCTCCCATCCGCCCAGGAAAGAAAGCAACCAAGCGATCAGGAAATTAAGAGAATAAGAAAATAAATCAAAATAAACTGAGGTCCTAGTCTCCCAGCAAATTGTGCTCTGTGCAAATTGAAGCGCATGTAAGCTCCTGTTGTTTAATTACTTGGTCCTTTAAGAAGGGAATGTTATCTAACTCCCTACTTGCGGTGATCTAAGTATAATTGTGATTTTTAGTTTGAGCCCCAACAGCGTGCACACTCGCAGGGTTCCCTAGCTTTTATGGTAGGTGGCAGCAAACAGCCACAAATCCTCCCAAAGAGCCTTCACCTATACAGCTTTCTAAAGGGTTTCTGGTCCAAGCTCTTCATTATAGTGTCCTTTCCAGGTCTACCTTCTTACCCTATCTGTTTTTAGTTTTTACCCTAAGTAACATCCTTAAACTTTGGCCTATAAAGTTAATTAACTAAATTACCATCTACAGTCACTATCACTCTATCAGTGCACACCCCTTGCCTGTAACCACTGATACGTTTTTGGCATTCACCTCTGCTGGGGGAGGTACGTACCTTTTATTATTTCCCAGCCCTTTCCCCTAAGTCCTTACTCTCAATTCCAGCCCCTGCACACATCCTTCCTATCACATTCCAGCATCCCGCCCCCTCCTCTAATTTCTCCTCTTCATATACAGGTATTTTCCCGCCGCACTTTCCCCTAAGACCATTCATCCACTTGAACAGATTCCACTCCCAACATGGTGTGTGTACGCTGGTAAGGCACCCTGCTACTTAATGTCTGTTTGATTCGCTTTACTAAGACGTGTTACCCAAGCAGTTAAATGTGCTTACTGCTACTTTATAATGTGCTTACTGCTACTTTATAATGTACTGTAGGTTCTGAATTTCCTGAAACCGTGCTTTATACTTTATACTTACTGAATTGGATATAAAAAGCACCATGCCAAGGCCTTTAATTGCCCTGGAGCAAGTGTTGCACATTTTCCCATATGGGAATCTAGCTGGGGTTAACTACATTATTACCTGCAGAATTTCTTACCCTATATTTACGGCGTTGGATTTAAAATGCACCATGCCAAGGCCTTTAATTCGCCGTGGAGCAAGTGTTGCATATTATCCTGTATGGGGATCTCCCTGGGGTTAACTGCATTATTACCGGCGGAATTCTTATTTTTGTATTTATGGCATTTACAACGCACCATGCCAAGGCCTTTACTCTGCTCTGGAGGAAGCGTTGCATACTGTCCCGTATGGGAAATTAGCTGGGGTTTCCTACATTATATGTACCCTTGTCACTAATTTATAGTGATTTTTGAAATAGCATTTTGATGTTGTATGGGAATCTAACTGTGGATACCTGCAGTATATGCACCCTTCTCACTAATTTATAATGATTTTGATATAGCATTTTGATGTTGTAAATGAACAGTGTTGTTTGAATTATTGCCACTAATTTATAGTGATTTTTGAAATAGTATATTGATGTTGTATGGGAATCTAACTGGGGATACCAGCACTATATGCACCCTTCCCGCTAATCTCTAGTGATTTTTGAAATAGCATTTTGATGTTGAAAATGAACAGTGCTGTTTGGCTTATTGTGCATCTTATCTGCCATTATTACTGTATGAAAAGGTCCTTTGTACTGCTCCTTCATTGTATGTTGTAAATGAACAGTATTGTTTGAATATTGTACATGTTATCTGCCATTATTACTGAACGAGAAGGTCCTTTGTACTGCTCCTTCATTGTATGTTGTAAATGAACAGTATTGTTTGAATATTGTACATGTTATCTGCCATTATTACTGAACGAGAAGGTCCTTTGTACTGCTCCTTTATTTTTAACACTGAGTATCTTTTATACCTATGTCCAACTGCTCTTTAGTTTACTTCTCTTCTGTGTCTTTACCGCATGCAATATCGTGGCCACTATACCTGCTACCACACATCCACACTTACCTTCTCCCACTCTATTTAACTCTCTTATCCACCCACACTCAACTATCCTCACCTTCTGCACTCTTCATCCTTTAATCTGACTATTTCCACATCATAATCTTATGCTACCCCTACTCTCTGCTCTTTTTTCCTGTCAGCTCAGTCTATACTCCCACCCACCCACCCAGGAAAGAAAGTAACCCAGCGATCGGGAAATTAAGAAAATAAGAAAATAAATCAAAATAAACAGAGGTCCTAGTCTCCCAGCAAATTGTGCTCTGTGCAAACTGAAGCGCATGTAAGCTGCTGTTGTTTAATTACTTGGTCCTTTAAGAAGGGAATGTTATCTAACTCCCTACTCGTGCTTATCTAAGTATAATTGTGATTTTTCATAGGTTCGTAGGTAGGTACTAGGCTATATGCTCTAGGGCATTTATAAGCCTAGCCAGCATGTGTAGGCTTTCACCTCCCTTTTAGACTAGATACCACAGCCTCTGTCCAGCAGGGCCATAGAGGTGATCCCAGGAGTAAATTTACGATTTCCATCCACTCATCAAGATTTCTCTTGAAGATTGTCAGCAAGGGGCTCTGCCTAACATGGACTGGGATTCTATTCCAGAGTGAGGGAAGCCTCTGGGATATAAATCTATCCCTCCAGCATGTCCTATTTACTGTTGTGCTGAGGTTTAAATCCCTGGAGCATGTAGGTCTAATGGATTTGGTTTTCCTGAGGTGAAGCATGTCTATTAATTCTGAGTTAGACATGGCCTTGTACGTCAGGCAGAGATCGCTTCTGAGTAGGCAGTAAGCAACTGAGTAGAGCTGGAGTTTCTTTAGTCAAGCTGCGTAGAGGATCTGTTTGAGGCCCATGATCCTATTGGTGAGGTACTTTTGAGGTCTCTCCAGCTGTTGTAGGTGTCGGGTAAGATACGTCCCAAATGGGGTATTGTACTCAATTATGGGCCTGATGAGTGATGAGTAGAGGGGCACAATGAACTCTCTTGATCTAGATGTGAAGCCTTTTGTGATTAGGTGAGCTATATAGAAGGTTTTTCTAACCACTTTGGCAATGTGATTGTCAAATGAGAGATTACTATCTACTTGGGTCACAAGATCCCTAATTACTTCTTCTGTACTTAGTGGATTACCTCCTATGTGGTAGTTTATGGGCACTTTGTTTTTCCCAAAGGGGATGGCTATGCACTTTTTGGCATTTAGCTTGAGGCCATGGTTCTGACACCAGGTATTCGTGAGGGGATGCATGTGCCATGGATGCCACACTGTAGTGGTCAATACCAGCCATATGCTGTCCCTCAGCTAAGGCCATTGGTGATGAGGGATGTATTGGCAGTATGAGTGTGCACATAGATGGGGTGGACAGCTGTGTACTGTCGACTGGCGGACCAACGAGAGACCCTGTCAAACCTGCCTGTGCCACAATACATGTATCATCATCTCCACTATTTGGTGCAGTGGCTTCAGGTTCCCTGCTGCATTCAGCCAATCCAACCTCAGCACCTGTGAGAGTAAGACAGGAAACACATTTTACAATCTGTACATGATGTTATCACACATGCATACATGCACACATGAACACATGAACACATGCACACATGAACACATGAACACATGCACACATGCACACAAATACACTCCTCACTACAGCAGATACACACACACCAGCAATCAAAAACATACTCAATAGTGGTTGAAGGTGGGTGTTAGTATCACAAGGCAAACAGTCACCTCACAGGTGTCAGCATGCAGACTATGTGTTGCTCAAGACCATGGAGTGCGAGTGTGGACAGCCCTTGTTAATAACAGTATACATGGCTTTGATGCATGTGTGTAGTTGTTCAGTGATTGACTTTACCCTGGAACACAATGTGTAGAAGGACATAACATCGCTGTGCAAGTATTATAAGCTCTGCAATGTCCTGTGCACCATCACTCACAGGTGTACATACCATTGCTGGATGTGTTATATGTGTGTCACATAGATCTCCATGTCTGATTACAGTATCTGTGTCTGTAGCAGATAATTGTGGACACGGGTGTAGCACATGCATGCTATGTACACACACGGGATGAGTGATACATGTATACGTGATGGAATACCAATGCTCAGCATGGCCATTGTACAGTGGTTATGGTGAGTGCGGGACATATTGCAGATATGCCAGTGCCAGCCATGACATGGCATGCTACATGAATGCAACATTAAACATCACACATACCCAATGTGTGTCATGTGACATATACACCCAATTGCATGCCAGGACATATATGTGTCACCTTGCACAGATGGCGACTGCTATGCATATTGTGTATAGTTGCATATGTTTGCACACACACAACATGCTATGCATATTGTGTATAGGTGCATATGTGTGCACACACACAACATTGAGGTGCAGAGCAATGACTGCTGTGTGTAGTACTGTGGTCACTGTAACTGTATGGGGTGTAATACCATTAGCCATCATCATCATGCATCAGGATGTCACACAAAGCTACTAATGTGTGCCAGACCACCGCCAAGCATACTGTACCGGAACTGCAGTGCCGTGGCTATGTTCACAATTACACAGCCGCTTTGTACATGGGTGTGTGAGGTGCCAAATAGGGAGCATTGCCTAACATGACTGTGTTATGTGTTGAAGAGAGTTGCACAGCCCCATGCTAGGCCTATACCCATCAGGTATATTATGTGTTCTGTGTGTATGACATGTGGGATACTGAAGTGTGACCTTACAGCGGGTGTCTGGTTACGCTATGTGTAACATGTTGAGGTGTACTGCGTATGACAAACGTGTTAAGCTGTGTACATGTGTATCAACTATCCAATGTGCAGTACGGTGTTGCCTCACTTGTGTCTAATGCTCTGTGTATTGCATGTGATTGAGGCAGCTACTGACGTTACTGAGATGTGCAATGTCTCACAGCAAACATGCATAGCATGCATTATGCGTAGGTGTGTTATGTGTACATGGCCTACACCTCACCTATGACATGCACATTTCATTACCAATATTACAGTTATAACACACTCACCAGCATGGATCGTTGGCCCTGCTGTCACAGCAGAGGGACCTGCAAGAATATGAGACAGTTTGTCAGTGGCCACAACTGTGGCATTGCTACTGTGAGTTTGGTAAACTACAGTAGAACAACAGTCGACAGTCACAGGTGTACAGATAATATTCCAAATAGTATTGCAAAACACTAGGCAGCACAACTGCTAAACACACAGTACACATCTCACATATGCATAATCTAACAAT
Organism: Protopterus annectens; assembly: GCF_019279795.1. NCBI lineage: Eukaryota > Metazoa > Chordata > Ceratodontiformes > Protopteridae > Protopterus > Protopterus annectens. Next base: position 1,180,117,766 of record NC_056726.1, on the reverse strand, counting down.
ACAGGTAACAGTAGTCTACAGATGGGGCATGTTACCTGCACGCTCCATGTCAACATGCTGGGTGGCTCTGGCCTCCATGATAACACATGTCTGTTGCTGTTGCTGTTGTTGGCCAGGAGCCACCACGCTTAGGAGCAGCTCCTCCACTCTGGTGATGAGAGGATGACTGTCCACCCCACCACCTGTGGCAAGCTGTTATCTATAGATATCAGATGCATGCCGCCAGACTTGTCTAATTAAATCACTGCAGTGATGGCGTACCTGCTCATATGTCCAGTTATGCATGCTTATGTCATTTACCCGATGAACAAGATCTTGCCACAGTGCAGTCCACTCATGCAGGTGCTGGCTGGTCCTGGAAAACAGCAGGGAGTAGTTCTGCACCAGGCTGTGGTGGATTTCCTGTTCCTCCGCTGCTGTATATGATGGGTTGCATTGATACGCCATTACCCTGGAAGACAAATAAATGATATGTGTGAGCAAGTCATTTGGCACACTTAACATTCTAAAGTACTGATATCACTTAACTGCCATATACAGCATCCATTTGTCTGTCAGAGGATACACACGTTCAATACCACATATCATCGCTCAGGCCACAACTGGCTGATAGTGCCTGCCACACTCTATATATCACACCACTATACACCAGTACTTGGCACACTGTTTGTGACACACTGCATAACCTCGCCATGGTGGTATATATCAAGCTAATGCATGAAGAAAGATGTCATCCATTGCAATGAATGTAAAGTACAGTTACAGTATTACCAGTAAACCACCCTAGTCGTTGATGCCATACCCCTGCTAATATATGTGCACAGTTGTTAATATAGGTGGCATACTGCTGTAACAGAGTATACATGTTGCTAGATACACACACATACCCTGTAACACACATATGACTACGGGCATGGTACAGGCATCATTACACACACATCAGACAAACATACAACACACAAATGTATGCCAACCCAGATGAGCTTTACCTGTGTACCATACAGTACTGTGTGCCACTACTTACAACACCTTATGCCTGATGTGTGTAATCTGTGCAGACTACAGGAAACACACAAGACAGCATTTCCAAGCACTGTGAACATACACCATACTGTGATGTTTAGGCCTACAGCTGCAGGTAGTACTACAGTTCATATGGGAGTTGGATTCACCAGCAGTACCAGTAACTAAGCATACATGTATTGCTTTAGCCTACAATGGGAAATCACAGTCATCAACAAGGATGTACGTCACAACGTATGCCATCCTACTATGTCTGCATAGCAATAACTGACACGTGTTTCGCTGGGCTCACAGCTAGGACACAAACTACCATGACAGAAACAACTTCACACTATGCTATCACACCTTTACAGACCTTGCACACATTCACCATCACACTCATTCAACCTCACATAGCAGGTATTGCACTGAGTACATGTGCGTGTGCATCATGTCATAGGTAGGTTATACGCTATTGGCCCTAGGGCCTACAGCAGTCTAGCCATATGCTACACTGCCCTTTGACACACATGTAATTTGATTTCACCTGCCCCTGTCAACCGGAACCACAGAGGTGATTCCTGGGGTGTATTACCTATCTCCCAAACTATCATCAGGGGTATGTATGTCAGCTGCTACTGAGGAGCCTCGTTTGGTATTGATGGGTGGTTTATTCCAGACTATGGCATTTCCCTGAGATAGGAACCTATCCCTCCAGCATGTGCTGTTTAGTGAGAAACAGCTGTGCATATGTTAGAAATTTGGTGTGAAATTTGAACCTTCCACCCCTGAGAGAGGGGTGAGGACAACAGAGTATGTTGTACTGCCAGTTATAATTATCAGTTTACATGTCCAGCAGACATGTTTGCGAAATGGGCAGCTATGTATGGGGCGTAATTTTTTTGTGGGAACAGATTGCCCTTTTTTATTTTTTTTTTTTCAGGTGAGAGTGGAATGTGAGGTAGAGGAACTAGGTATATTTGGGGAGGTAGGTTGGGGAGGTAAACAGACAAGACAAACAAGAAGCATACAGGGGCGGAATATGACACATGGGGTGGGTGAAAACAATTGATGGGGAAGGATGTTTGGAAATCGCAATCCCATGAGCCCACAGATGGTAACAGTGTAACTGAGATCCCCACCCATGGGCGGTCAACGCTGCACCTTCACAGCCCCGAGGGTGGCTGTGCTGGGGGCTGTGTAGGAGGGGCAGGCTCACTCGTGAGTTGCGCCACTCTTGCCTCGAGCTGACATAGGGGATCAACGACTGAACGCTGGATCTCCCTACGCACCACAGCCCAGACCCTTCAAAGGGTGACAGGTGGCCCTCCTCCACCCATGCTTGCATGGGGGGGATGAGCCCCATCCCCTGCAGTGCTTCCACCCGAAGGTGGCACAGGACCAACGGAGGAGGGGAGCTCGGGCTGGGCACCGGACCTGCTGATGCCAGGTGCAATTGCCAGCTGAGGAGGGACAGGTGGGTCTACTGGGACCGACCTTCCCATACGTTCTGTGTTTAGGTGTGTTTAATTTCAAGTTAGACAACAGCATTCCAAATTAGTTGTAACAGCATGCAGTAATATTCCCATTAACCCAACACACCAGGGTTCCAACAGTTGAACAGCAAGCATAACACATGCATATATTGAACGACAGTGGACATTCCAACAGCATGCAGGGATGATTGGTGGCAACAGGCCACCAAGATTGTGGTGTTTGAACAGGGCACATGCATCAACATACATGCAGATATTTATAGAACAATAGGACATATGTCCCAACAAATATTTTGAGATTAGACATACCCATTGAGGTGTGGAATTGCATTGTGTATGCACATACATTAGGGCGTAAAAAGATACCTCCATTAACATCTTATAAGTACTATTACTCTACACTACATTCCTATTGACTGCAGGTGTATATCCCCTACATGTATATACTAGCCTAGGCAACGTGCATTAGTTGTGTAATGGGTTTGGCTAGTTCATTATATACCTGACCTGACTTATATCTGACATACTAACTGTCCAAGATGCAGATGTTACTGCTGCATACTTATATATTTTATTTGTATTTATATATCTGCATATCTGGATGTGTTCATGTGACATTTTCAGTTATATTTCTACAGAACCCTACATTTTGGGTAGCACACTCACATGTCTGGGGAACACGTAAACAAGCTGCGCATGTACCAGATTAACCTATGCATGCCAGCCAATAAGCAACTGTTGAGGACTGTATATATGCTTCACAACTACTGGCACTTCTTTCATCCACTTTATATGGGACTGCACAACTGTGGGTTGACAGCACTTAATACAACAGTACTATTTATATAATGCAAGGGTACAACTACATTTCAAAGTAAGTGACACACACACACTCCAAGTATTATACCTTTCTTAATTACATTACACACATTTCTTCAGGCTCTTTCATTTATTTGATATTACAGTGCATGCAGCAGACTTATTCAAGACATATTAAACCTTTATTAATAGGTTACAACACTCTTTATCAGGCTCACTCACTTATGTTATATAACAGTACATGCAGAGATATTTATTCTGGACTTCTTTTACCTTTATTAATAGGTTAATACACTATTTTCCTTCCTCTGTGACTTATTTTATCTAACAGTACATGCAGAGACATTATTCAGGGCATTTTATGCCTTTATTATGGAGATACAACACGTTTTTCCATGCTCTCTCACCTATTTTAAATAACAATACATGCAGAAGAATTACTAACCCGCCTGGTGGCGCAGCCTTAGCAGCCTATCTGCATAGGTTTGCTGATTCGTAGCATGGTCACCTCTGCAGCTGTGGAGTACATGAAGGGATATTGAGACATTCCTATCCATTATATAGATGAAATTACCATTCCAACATACTTCATTCCATGGCTACCTACTCAGTTGTGGGGCATCCTGCATGTCATGGGCCTCCTGTATCCATCAGTTCAGTTGGTCCTGTTTCTGTCTCTTCAGGTCTGCATGGTGGTGACGGACCTGCTCACCAGTCCAAGGGATGCCTGTGGCACTGGTGAGGTCATGAGCTATCCAGTTCCAAGCCTCTGCTTTGTACTGTGTTCCTTGGAACTGGCCCTGCAGGAGTCTTGCCTCATCACGGTGGACAAGGAGCCAAACCATGTATTTCGACTCCTCAATGCCCCATAGTTGTGCTCTAAGGTGTATACCCTTTCCAACACCAGACATTCTGACTACAGATGGCAGCTACAATCAGTTATGGTGAGTATTCCCACCTATGGAGCTTATATATGCCAAATTTCCCGCACTTTTTGCTGACTGGCCATTTATGAAATTTCTCAGCTGACTGCAGACCTGCTTAGCAATGATTAATATGCCATTTATTACTATATGTATGCTAACAGTGCATATTTATTCTAATCTGTTATGGCTTAGTGGTTCATTGCTTTGACTGTGGTGCATAGTGTCCCAGGTTCGAACCTTGTCATTGCTTTTTATTTTACAACTGTCCAGACAGGCTGGGGTTGTGGCTGTGTTTAGCCCACTTTGCTCCACATTGCTCCACATTGCTCCGCGTTATTCCACATTGCCCTGCGGTACACTGGTTTGTGCGGTGCGTAGCTCTGCGCAAACCTATTGTGCTAGGTAAAGCGCTGCTTAGCT